>NW_015387694.1:350243-368392 GCF_001527695.2 Protobothrops mucrosquamatus
GGACCGACCCCTGTGGGACCCCACAAGTTAGGGGCCTTGGGGTCGACCTCTGTCCCCCTGCCAATACAGACTGCGTACGGTCGGTGAGGAAGGAGGAGAACCACCGCATCACAGTGCCTCCCACTCCCAACCCACCCAAACGCCGCAGCATGATGCTGTGGTCCACAGTATCAAAAGCCGCTGAGAGGTCCAAAAGAACATGTAATTTTTTTTATTGAATGTCCTTACAAGAGGCTTCTTTCTTTCCTATTTTGCAGGGATAACAATGCTGCAATCCCCACATAAAAGGTGATTCCTCATCACATGAACCATAATTCATTGGATAAGAAACCCTGGCATTCTTTTTGAACAAGGTTGAACTTTTCCAGTCCTATAAGACCTTTTATATTGGCAAAGAAAGCTACAATGCATCTGATTCTGTAGTGATTGATCTATTTCAGAGAATCTGGTCTCTGTTATAGGTTCCCATTAAGGTGGACAACAACATTTCATGACAACATTAAGAGTAATGCATATTTAACATATGAGAAAACAATCTGAGACTTAAATAATCAGACTTCAGAAATTGAATGTTTACAGCAATCTATCCAGGCTTTCTTCAGCTAAATTTTGTTCCATGTACATTTTTTGCAAAAAGGAATCTAATCTATAAATCTGGCATGTTGAAGGCTTATGCTACATTGACTTTTATTATTATCTCATCAAGGTTTTCTATAGTTCAGTTTTTGGAGTTACAGAGAGAACTGTCAGGAAAATTTACAACTGAATTTTATGATGCTCAGCTTGCATTAGACTTTCTTTAAAGGCAGGACACTTATTCCTTGGCTTCAGTTTAAAATCAAATACTTTCTATCATATGTATGTACGTACCCAGTGCTTTTTTTCTAAAAATAAAAGGTGCCAGAACTCACACATGTCATACAACCCGCCTTGCCTACCCCACAAGGTTCTATCCAAAAAAGGTGCTGGAACTTTGTTCTGGGCGTTCTATGAGAAAAAAAGGCCTGTATGTACCAATGTGTTCAGAGGCCAGATTATTAGGTACCATGTTCTCAGAAATTCCATGCAATCTTGCATGAAAAAAATGATGTTAGATTATATAAACATTGGCTTTACTTCATAAACTAAACACACATATATTATCTATGTTTCTTTTCTTGGTAGTTGATTTGAAGTTTAAGTTGGATTGTTTGTATCTTCCATAACAATTAACTGAAAATATTTTCTGCTTATTTAAGATTGCTGTAAGTGCCACTTGCCCCTTATTTTATTTTAAGATGCCTGATGCTAAGTAATTAATGTAAATTCATTAATTAATTATAGCAATTACATTAAATTTGATTTGACCCTCTTTGCGTCAAAGAAGAAGCAACGCACACTAGTAAGATGTAGAAGGGATAGTGGCAATTAGGGATTGATGAGTCACACTTTTGTTTTTCTCAGACATTCATTTTTTTCACTGTAAAGTCCTTCAGTGCTACTTACTTAAAAATAAATAAATGATTTTAATATGTTCCTCTTTTTAAAAAATGAGCCCAATAGAAATCTGTCAAATTCTGTGGGAAGACAATATTATGTATACCTGTAATAAAATTATATAATGCAAGGCCCCATTTAAAGTTAATCAGATCCAAGTTTTTGCACTCTGGCTAGCTCTTCAGCAAGTTACAAATTGTTCAATGTCCAGAGTTATTCATAATGAATACTCACTAAGGTCCATTCCCTCATTAAGGACTTTATTTCCAGAAGAATCATGCTTTTGTATTTTACCTAGAATTCCTCTGGTATTTTAAAATATCTTGTGAACCTAGATATTTTAGGAAGGGAGAAGTAGTTTCAAAAAACTAGGAGAGCTTCAAACAATTAGTGCCAAGAATCTTGGGTGGGAGGAGTCACTTGCTCAGATGGCTCTTAGCGGTGCCTCATTCATTACACACATCTGAAATAATTAGATTCTTTACAAAAATAATTTTATTCATCGTTTTGAGATATTTCATACTGAAAGCCTAATAGCAGCTGTTAACTATAACCCTATTAAACCCAATAATGAAAAATATGACATAGTAATAGTAATAATAATAATCCTTTCTGTGGATACTATCCCATTACCAGGGGATTAGTAGAATAAAAGACAAAGAATTGGAAAGGATCACAAAATATCAAGAACTGAAAATCAAAGTTGAAAAATAAAGGCATAAACAAGCTGTGGTTGTCCCAATGGTTATTGGCACCCTGGATGTCATACCTAAAAGTCTTGGTTGGCACCTAGGAAATGTGTACATTGTCAAAATTTCCATATATCAGTTATAAAAGGCCACACTGCATGGATCCACACATATACAATGCTAATATATTATAACATTCTAGATTATTGTGAAGAACTTGATGCGTATGAAAGCCAACACAAGCTGAAGAACTGACAGCTGTGATTTTACATTGTTGTACTGTATATGTCATCATCATCATCATCATCATCATCATTATCATCTTAAAACATTTTAACTATTTTCCAAGAATTCACAGTGTGATTCCAGGTTTTTCTCTCTGGTTTAGATTCTTAATTCAAAGCATACAGCTAACCAATAGTTACCCAGATGTTTGTAGCAGTGATGAGATTTGTATTCAGTTCTGTCTGATTAAATTTGTAATCAGAATTGTAGGCTAGCAGTGATGATGTTACCTAGTCAGGTAATGAAACTTCTACTAGAAAACAACCAAACTCACAGGGCACCAAGGACCCCACACAACTAGATTGTATTTGAATTATAATATTTTAAATAGATTATTCCCTTTCTTGATATTGCAGTATAAAATATGACTGTTTGCATCTTAAAGCATTGACTCTATTTTTATCCAAATATAGTAAACATTTATCTGTGTAAACATTTATATATTTATTGATACTTTATTGATACTTTTTATTTAAATTTTATGGTGCCCCAATCTAATTGATAACAAAAGACAGGTGTTATTTGATCATTAGAAAAACCTCCTTGCTAATTGAGATTTTCTTTTTCAGATATGGGCCTCTAATTTTTTCAGCAGCACCAACAATTTATGGCATAGCATTATGAAAAGTTGGATTTACTTTCTATTTCTTTATTCAACCTCAGCATCAGTAGTAAAGCTTGTGTGATGACAGCAGAGAGAGGTGAAAGTGCAAACTGTCACACTTTAAAAAGTTTTATATTATTTAATTATATTATACAACTATTGTGCATTCATACAAGTTTTATTCATAATCAAACAAAAAGTGGAAGATAGGGAATTTAGTTTCTTCCAGATCATGCCCGGTGAGCCTAGCAACATCAGTGTTTCTAGAAGAGAAGAGGAGTCAAGTTTTTTATTCTTTGTTACCTTAGCAACAAGTTGTAGATATTTTCTGCAAATAACATATTACAGAAAAAAATATACTTACATTTTATGCTTGCATTAAGAATTTGACATTTAACATGGTAGAATCCATTATTTAGATAATCTACATTGTCATCTACAATGTGCTGCACAGAAGTTTACTTACTTATTGTAAAACAATATTAATGCATTATTCAGAGAAGTGTCTGTAGTGTAGCAGAAGCACGGAGAACATTTTTTAAAAAAATTGAAAGCAATCATATGATGTATTTATCAACCATGTTACAAACTAATTATGAAAAGAACTAATATGTGAAGATAGAATGCAGTAGGACATGTACTGTCAAACAGAAGTGTAATCCCATAATTCAAGATTATGTCTATCTAAAGGATGAGCATCATCTTGCTATTATTTTAGTCTGTCTTTATATATTCTGGTCTACTTAGTTTTAAATTTATTTTGAGTTTAATTTGAGAGGAAAATGAAAAGTGGCTGTAAAGCAAAGTTCCCACCACTAGCATCACATACATGTACTCAACACATCATCCAGCAAGGCTCTAATGGCAATCCAAGAATAATTACTGAGCGGCTTTAATGCAAATGCTTTGCTTGTAAAAAAAAAAAAAAGAATGCAAATTGGATTGGTAGAAATAATTGGGCTAGAAAATTATTGGGAATTATCCTATTTGGCCCTGGGGAGAAGGGTGTTACAAACAACCATCGACTTACAACCATTCGCTTAGTGATATTCAAAGTTACAACAGCACTGAAAAAGTGACTTATGACCATTTTCACACTTATGACCGTTGCGGCACCCCCATAGTCATGCTGTCAAAATTTGGACCCTTGGCAACTGGTTCATATTTATGAAGTTTGCAGTGTCCCGAGATCCAGTGATCACCTTTTGCGACCTTCTGATAAGCAAAATCAATGGGGAAGATAGATTCACTTTACAACTTTGTAACTAACTTAACAACTGTAGTGATTCACTTAACAACTGTGGCAAGAAAGATTGTAAAATGGGGCAAAACTCACCTAATTGTCTTGCTTAGCAACAGAAATTTTGGGCTCAATTGCAGTTGTAAGTTGAGGACTACCTGTAAAGCAACGGCCACACTCACAATTATAATTATCTTGTGAACAGGTCAGCCTCATCTACTCATCATTGCAGCCATTACATGTAAGTGGTCAGAACATGTCCCCAAAGTTCTAAATGTACCACTAAACCTTGTATGCATTAAGACCTACACTTTCAGGGTGTGCACTCCCCTTCATGTCATGTACTGGGCAGACTATAAACAGCTTTAGCTACTTGATAGCTTTTTCCATATGACAAACCCACATAGCTGCTTCTGTCAAAAAATGCTGATTAGGTTGAATCTGAAGAATTGCGTCATTCTATAAATGCTTGTGCAAAGAGTGTGTAGAGTGTGATATTGAGAAGGGGAGTTATCAACTGCTTTGCCGGTTTATACTTCCACAATAGCCCAAACAAGCCACAGCATGACTTTTTCCCTTTTCTTCTTTTCTTTCTCCGTCTCATGTGGTTGTTTAACATTTCTTGTGATCCTTCCTTCACAACATAGAAATAGGGAAGACAAACATCTCTTCCTCAAAGAAAAATACTCAAGTATTTTATGTGGTGATTCTTGTTGATAAAGAGCCATGTAGTGAGCCAAGATACTGCCAAGTATCTTGATATGTTCTCTCCATGGGATAAAACTGTACTGATCTGGAAAAAAGGTAAAAGACTTTAATCATTGCAATCACAGCATTATATGCTTCTCAGATTAAAAATTCTTCCCCAGAAAGTTGGTCACAATCTAGCTCTCATCTTTCATGTTTTTAATTAGAGAAAATAAAAAAGTCAGCTGGTCTGTCAGAAAGCTGTCATACTGCCTTGAGGTGGTAATCTGCTGTCTTCTAACTTCAGTGGCTGAATAATGCTTGTAGAAAACTTGCAAATCAGGAAATGAACATTCAGGTTTCATTTTCTTCCTTTCTGTTTTCTCCCATCTGTTTTGCTTATTCATCAGATTTTTTAGATTTTAAACCCAAGGGCAGGGACTACCTGATTCTATCTATAGTCAGCCAATTGAGGAGGAGAGTTTTAAAAAAAAGATTCAGTAAAATAAAATCAGTAAAACATAAAAGTTTACAGAACATTAGGGGAATTTTCAGTATAAGATGTTTGCCTGAAAGCACTTGCTCTGCTTATGGACTTTCAGATGATCCAAAGATTTGTCTAGTACATGCCAGTTTCATAAGTTTGTATTCTAACAAACAATTAACTGAATATTCAGTATCAGTATTTACTGAGAAGAATAGCTGAGGATAAAGTTATTCACGATTATTTGTTTAACTCGTATCAGTGGAATTCAGGTAAGAGTAAGCTTCCATGAGACTATATAGACATATTAATCTCAAGCTTTTTGTGATTATATAGACATATACAATAGTTTTCCCAACAACAGCAAGAAGATTGTCTGCCATTAGCTTTTCCTAGGACTTTTTTTAAAAATTGAGATTCCCTGATGGTCTCCTGTTCAAGGACTAACCATGTCTGAACTTCTTTGATGTTCAGCTGCTAAGTGCTGCCATCTTCTGGAATACAATTAGTACAGACAATAGGAATAGAACCAAACAGAAATTGAGACCAATCTATTGTCACTAACACTTGAAAGCTTGACCACTTATCCTGGACTTCAGTAAACCTGAAGATTTATGATAGGGGGTGCTATTTTTCACAACTGGAATGCCATAACCAAGAAGCCTATCTTAACAATAACAAGTTTTGTATTAAGATTAAACACAAACCAAAGGTAAATACATAGTGCTTTGTACATGCTCCCACATGTTGCAAATTGCCTATTTTGAAGGCTTTGTCGGCTTTATTAAATACAGTTATTAAGACCTTCAACATGCTTCAACTGAAGCACGTTGGCAGTCAGTTCAGTTGTTAAATGCAGTGAAATTACTCTAGGTTCAGGGTGATACTCCTCACATTAAATTGTCTATCTCAGTCAAAATTAGCCACAACAGTTTCTATGTCATCTTCCCCAAGTAAAGTACTTTATATTGAATTAAATGGTTCTTACCTTACTTTAATTTACCTGTCAACATTGATCAAAGCAGTAGATAACTAATAAAAAATAAAGAAAATAACACATAATTTAAAACATTAAAATCACTACTAAAATTGTAAGGAGAATTAAAAATGACTAGTTGAAGAGATGAGTTAAAACACTTAGTGTGTTTTTGTTTGTGTGTGTGTGTGTGTGTGTATTGTGTTCTTTGGGAGTGGCCTGGAGAAAGCCCTTTCCCATGTGCTTGACAAATGAACTATGGATAATTTTCAGAGACTGGGGAACACACTTGGAGTTCTAACAACATGTTGTGGGTGCTTTTGCCTGGTAGGCATGTCCGGTCACAAAATACCTACCATGGAAAATAAGCATCAATTTCCAAAATCCTATCTGCCACATCCTTTTATTCTCACTCATACTATTTACTTTTTATTCCACCTTCTCTAAGTAGAAAGATACGTTTGTAAACTGTAGCCCTGTGTGTGTGCACTTGTGTGTCTGTGTGTATTTTAAGAAACTTTATACAGTCCATTTGGGATTGAAAGACATTCTTTGAGATCAATATGCTTGAGGATCATGTTGCTTTTCATTTTCTCTTCCCAGTTGGCATGCAGAAATCAGCAAGGAACTAATTTGTAGCACATTCATGGTCCTGAAAATCATATTGGGCACATTTGAATTGTTCCAGGAAAAGAGTGGGGGTAATCTTTCTCTTTAAGTAGGAGCTCTTTCAGCCTTTGAACCGACCAACTTTTTTGGGTAGGAAGATGGCTGGTGCATTTTACACACTTGGAAACTTGAAGAAATTGCAACCAGAATCCTGTGGCTAGCATAGAAGCCATGGAATCATCCTACAGAGTGGAAACTGATTGAGTTGTCACAATTTGGAAGGGATTAAGTAGAGGAGTGTGAGTTAGGAGGCAATTAGGCACAATAGCCTTCCTCATCTATTGCACACCAAGTTTGTTAGACTACAATTTCCATAATTCCCAACACAAGGTTAGTCCTCTAAAAAAGTTCACCAGTTTTATATAATTTTGGATTCACAGAATGACCCTAGTCCAGCGGTCTGAATTCCACAAGTCTTAAAGTTGTCAAGGTTGCAGACCCCTGCCTTAGTCTATTAATGCTTGAGAAAATGGCTATACAGGTAGACCACAGCCTGCAACCACAATTGGGACCAGAATTTCCATTGCTAAGCAAGGTGATTAGGAAGTGATTTTATAAACTTTTTTTGCCATGGTTGTTAAGTGACTCATGCAATTGTTAAACCAGTTGGGAAGGTTGTAAATGGCAATTATGAAAGCCCAGGATGCATGCTATTTGCCAAGAGCCTGAATTTTGGTCATGTGACTGTGGAGAGGCTGCAATGGTTGTAAGTCACTTTTTTCAGTGCTGTTGTAAATTCAAACCTAAATGAACGATTGCTAAATGAACGATTGTAAGACGACGTCTACCTGTACCCTGTTACATTTAGTTCTTTAGCAATTGATTTTCATGTTTCCACTTCAACAAAAAATTAAGAAGTTGGGAAGAATTCCAAGAGTAATAGGATGATTACTTGGGACTATGGGCCACACAAGATTGGGATATTGCACACAAGGTTGCAATCCTATCTGGTAATTCCTTTTAATGACATCTGAATAGAGCTATATATTCATCCATCTTCAGAATGTTATTTTTGTCAAAGTCTCTTTCTGTATCTCTCCAAAAGTATGCTTCATCTGGAGATTAACATCATAATTGGGATAATGAAAGTTTTTTTGATGATTTAAACAATTTTGACTGACTGGTTTATCAAAAATGAAAAAAATGAATGATGGTCTGCCAATTTGCCTTAAAATCTAGCATACATATATAGAACTAAAGTATGTACTATTGATATTTCACTTAAAATCCGGGGATTATCCATGAAACCAGTACACTGTAATACTTGTTTTGTTGAAATATAGTGATCGGCTTATTTTGAGTGATGGATTACTCATGTGTAAATTGCTATGTCAATTTGATGATACCTTGTCACTATAAGCAATACATAACCGATACAGAGATTTGTGCTATCAAAATATGGATATATATATATATATATATATATATATATATATATATATATATGAATTTCCGGAAGTGGCATCCACACAGAGAACCGTCTGTTCACATATTTGAATCCCACCACTCTATATACATATATCGCTAGTATATTTCTATCTCTATCAACTCTTTCATCTCTATCTCTATCATCTCTATCAATAGCCATCTTGTTAATTGGGAAACAGGACAGGAGTTCCTGTTTGGTGGTTAATGGGACAGTGGAATTGTAGCTATTTACATTAAAGGACAAAGTTCACAAGTCAATTTAAGAAGAAAATCTGTGAAATAAAAATGCTATGATATAAGATTATTGTTGAAGTGAGGCATTTGAAAACTGATGTTCTAGATTCTTTTTTCCTTTGTGGCAACTTTTTATTTCATAAAATATCTGGAAAAAAAGTATATTTTTATCACTTTAGCCTAGAGTCAAGCTCTAAATCATAGGTCCTCAACTTTTCCTGGTTGGCGGCCCAGAGGGAAAGGGAGGAGCAGGCAAATTTATGTATGTGTGTGTGTGCAAGTGAAAAATGGAGCTGCGCGTACCCACGGCAGCACTGGCAGCAGCGCTAGTGCACATGCACAAACAGAACCACGCACACCTGCAGTGGTGCTGGAGCTAGCACTTGCATGCATTCGCAAACAGGCTGCTAGCACCCTGCAACACTGGTGGTGGCACTAGCGCCCATGCGCATACGGGGCCTCTAGTGCACAAATGGGGCCACTAGCACCCACACACATGTGCAAACGGGGCTGCTAGGGCCCACGCTGCAGATAGCTACCTTGCGGTGGTGCTAGCACGAGTGGGGGATATGCACACACACATGCGCACACTCGCCAGCCATTCTCATGGCCCAGTGGCCAACAGGCCACAACCGGTACTGGGCTATGGCCCACAGGTTGGGGACCCCTGCTCTAAATCATCAACTAGAAACTAAAAAGTAATAATAATAGAATTGTGTGAGAAGAGAGTTTTGAGGTCTCGTTCAATAGAATGAAGACAAACATTAATAATATCATTGTCTATTAAATGGCTGGATTCATGAATTATAATAAGATACAATTTCTTTTACTGTATTTTAGTTATATTGGCCTGATTCATGCAGAAAGCTAAAATGGAAATAAAACATACCAAATCATCATTTATTTGAATATGTAAACTCAGACAGTGAGTGCTTAATTACATTTTATAGGCACTTAGAATTTCTGGACATTTGGATGAGATCCCTGTTCAGTAATGGAATCCAAATTAAAGGAACTCAGACAGATGGCCATTTAGCCTCTGCCTGAACATATCTACTGAAAGAACGTCCAGCATCTCTCTAGCTGATGAATTGATTCTGTTCTGCAATTGTTCTTATTCTTATAACTAAATTTTTATAACATTCAACTGAAATCTGCCCTATAGCATAAATGCTTTATTGTCTCTTATTTTCTGAACTGAAATGAAGAAGATACTTAATACTGATATTGTTACCTAATTGGGTAATGCAATTTCTGCAACAACCAACCTCAGGGACTTCATGATATTTTAATCATGTTTGTGAAATTTGCAACATTGATAAATATTTTTCTATCTCTTCATCTACCTCTTGGGTCTGTCCAGAAGAACCAAGAATGACCCTTCTAATTTGATATGTTTCTCAAGAAATAACAAGTACAATTTTCAAGATTTTTATGTATATTTATGTATTTTTATCTACAGCATGGCTATGATTCATAAATAAGCCACACAGTAAATAAAATGATATAAAATGGCAGGGATCATTATAAACACACCAGTTCTGATTCCTGGTAATTATCATAAAAATTTTTACAGATTTATATCATGATCTGTTTAAGATTCTTCTCAGGCTCTAATGTCAGTCTATGTCACAGCTCATTGGATACATTTTTTTTTCTTTTTGGAAGATTTGCTTGCTTCCATTTCATCTGGAACTTCACTGTTTCTCCAAGATTTTTCAAAAAGAATAGATGAAAAGTTTCAGCCAGGGCATCAACATGCTCTTTCAGTGCCTCAGGCAATTCATCTGGCTATGAAAATGAAATTCATTCAAAGGACAAAGACAATCTCTGACCATGTTCCTATTGATTTCAGGGTTCACTTCTGCCCCTTAGCTTGCTCTTCACAAACTCTTTTTTTGGTCTACTTTATGTTTGAGATATCTGAACCAAGATAGAAACAAAGGTCCTCTGTGTTTTCTTTGTTAGCATTTTGCCACCTTTATGGACAACGTTCTTTTTTCTTTTCTTTTTTATCATTTCCAAAGAATTGTTATTAACCCCAAATGCTGAACTTTTGCTTTTCTGATATCAGACTATTGCTCTGAACTCATTCTTGATGATCCGATTCCTCTTTCCATCTCTTACGTTGGATTTTTGTTTTGTTTTTCACTTCTTCACTAAACTGGCCAATTCATAACGTATTAAAAACAGTAGAAAAGCATATCAACAAAACAATATACAGTGAATGCCAAGAATAAATCCAAAGCAGGATCATGTCAATGCATAGCCACTTGATCTTCTGATCTTTATATTATGCTTTGGGGGGTCAATCTTGGGGATATGGTGTTCAAGATTTCAGGAACTGCAACAGAAAAGGTTCCATTCTATGGCATTCTTTAATTGAAGAACTCTATGTTCCCTTTAAGACGTGTGAGCATGTGTGTGCACACTCCTCTTCAAACCTATACACATAGTAAAAAGTCAAATACACATAAAACTATGTTACCCCAAAATAACAATAATAATACATTTAGGTATCATAAAACTCTAGATTTGCAAATGACAAGCAGTCTTGTATGAGCTCACCACGCTGGTTTAACTGCAGCAGTGAGGATCACTTTGTGCCGTGGCACTATAGACTGAGAAGAGCTTCTGAGGTGGCCATTTTTCTCCTGGAGAGCAGACAGTCTACTCTAGACTTTCTGGCCTTGCAGTTGCAGCCAATCTGCTTTGGGTTGGACCCAGCAAGAGACATGCTGAGATAACCCTTTTGTCTCCCGCAAATGAAGGAATATCTCCTCTCTTCACAAAAGATTTAATATTTGTTCCATTTAAGGCCATAAAGTTCCATGATCGTTACCAACTTTATGAAAAAATTAAAATTTTAAATTAGTAAAATTAAAATGTAATATAATCCAGAATACATCCAGAGAAGGAAGTAAAGTGGTAAAAATATTGAGGGGCTTATTGTATATATTTCTTTCTTTCTTTACAGTATCAAATTATAAAAAAATTAAAAAATTTAAATGCTTATGAAATATTGATTGCAATTATTAGTTATCCAGTGATTAACATATTCATATTATAATCTGCAAGTGTTTATATTTAGAGCCAGTTTGGTGTACTGGGTAAGATATTATACTACAAACCCAGAGGGCTATAAGTTCTATTTCTATGTTAGGCACCAGTGACCTTGGACCAGCCAATTCTCTCAACCCTAAGGAGAAGGCAGCAGGAAGCCACTTCTGAGAAATGCTGCCAAGAAAACTTCAGGGGGCAGTTGCCAGGATTAAAAAAATGACTTAAGTTATATCTTACACACCAGCACACTTTCTAGTTTCTATGGTTTAACCAAAAACTCTTTAACATACAGTATTGTTATTACATGCATTTACAAGATACTAGAATATTCATTCTACGTACAGTTGCGGACCTGCGCCTTTTTCGCCNGTGTATATTTATCGTGGTTTTTATTATCGCCTGTTCACCGCCCTGAGTCCCGTAAGGGAGATAGGGCGGTATATAAATTCAATAAATAATAATAATAATAATAATAATAATAATAATAATAATAATAATAATAATAATAATAATAATAATAATAATAATAATAATAATAATAATAATAATAATAATAATAATAATAATAGTAGTGCGGCACAAAATTTTGTAATTGGTTTGGGGAAAGCTGCACAAAATATTTTTTCCCACACATGGCAGAAATTAAAGAGAACATTTCCCAGAGCAAGTCTTTTTTTTCATTCTGGCCCATTATCATCCTCCTCCTCCTCCTCCTCCTCCTCCTCCTCCTCCTCCTCCTGCCATCTTTCTTTATCAACAGACACTATTCTTCAGTCCTAAGTCTCTTAATAATTAAAATCAAGAATAAGCAGCATAGTGGCAGACTTGATAACAAGGAACTCAGTTCTAGATGATTTCATGTACATAACCAGACTGCGTTCTGTGTTAGCATTTCTATCTTCACATTGATATGTCTTCAGTATACAATTCCTAGCATTTTTATATTTCCATTCCATTATTCAGAATTTCTATGTCCATGACCCGTTGCTTCATATGCTTGCAGAGCCTTTAAAGGTTGCAGAGTTTGTCTGCCACATGTGTCTATGTGTGTTTATGTGTGTGTTGAATGAATGAATGCCAGGTATTTAGCCAATTCACAAAACATAACAAGGTTATTTGCAATCTTAACTGTGTCGTATTTCTTTAATCGATTTTGACAGAGCTACTAATCTGTTCTTTCCATGCTTCAATATTAGGAAAATAGTTTCTGTAGCTTGTGCAGTTGCATGAAAACAATGCCATTTGCAATAAGGCCTTACTCAGATAAATTTGCAGAAATTTCTAAGAATTATTCTTTTTTTTAATATCCACTACTTTGCATTAGATGTGTGCATTAAATATATTACTCTGTGCCCTGCACTCTGCAATAGGAGTTCAGTAAAACCTTTGACACAAGTTCCCCATGACATACTGATTTAGGAAGCTCGCTAAACATGGTCTGGATAGCCTGATAATTAAGTGAATACACAGCTGGCTTCAAAATCTCACACAGAGAGTGCTCATCATTGATTCCTCATCAAACTGGAGAGAGGTTTCAATTGGAGTATCACAGAAATTAGCTCTAGGTCTTTGACATTTCAACATTTTTATTAATGACTTGCATGAGGGGGTAATGGGTATGTTTAACACATCCCTTTGCCCTATTCTTCCCTACAGAGTTTGGCTTATCCATCAGAAATAAGTGCAAGAAATTCAAGATGGATAATGTATTTTTTACACAGCACATACATAACTAGAATTTTCTCTTCTTAAGAGCAAGGACTACCAGCTTAGATGATTTTAAAAGACACAACTGGTCTATTTGTGATCATTGCTCTTCAAGAGTTTATTTTTTCCAGCACCACATACACATATCCTTAACATGGTAACAACAATGGAAAAGAACTATCACCTAGTCCAGTGATGGCAAACCTTTTAGAGACCGAGTGCCCAAACTGCAACCCGAAACCCACTTATATATCCTCGGGTGCCGGGTGGGCGTGGCCCATTTGAGTAAAGCTGTATTTTTGCAAATGACTGATGGTGAATTTGTCAATGCCAATGGTGTACAAGTGGTGCTCCAGTTGTTTTGAGATTGCACTCAACATGCATACTACTATTTAATAAATTATTATTATTAAATTCCCCAGACCTGCCAATGATAATATAATAAGACACCAAGAATTGCTTTACAGAGTGAGATTGGATGGCATATAAATTTAACAAATTAAATCAATCAATCAATCAATCAGTTTTAGGGGTTGTGATTTGCAAAGACTTAGAAAGAGATCCCATTCTTCAAGTTATTCAAATTACATAGAAAGTCATAAACAAATCAACTTTTGATAATAATATGTAATATTAGAAAGGGGATTGATTTCTTTACACATTCTTTATGATCAAGCTAGAATATTCAGGTACCAATGACTAGGAATGAAATAACTGGGAACTCTGGGAATTGTAGTCTGGCATCACATCAGGAGAATATAGAGGAAAGTCTCCTATGCATACAGATGTCTTTCAAAAGACATGCACACACACACACACACACATACATACACACACACACACACAGAGAGAGAGAGAGAGAGAGAGAGGGGGGGGGAAGGGAGAGGGAGAGAGATGGAAATATATTGCTTTTTCTTTTGACTTATAATACTACTTTATAGCATCAGAAGTAGAAATTATTGCTAGGCCATTGAGAAATTGTTAGTAAAGCTCTCTTTAAAGTCTGCAGTGTTAAACAGCAAGATAAATGGGCATGCTTATTGAATCATATTTCACCACCAAAAGAAAACATGGATAGTTCAAAAGTCTTTGTTCAAAGACTCTGTTGCAATAATTTGCCTTGGAAAGATAATAAAAATGGTCAGTCTTATTATGTTCTCAGTGGCAACATTATTAAATAGCACTTAGTATAGTAGACAAAATTCACCAGTATAAAATAAAGTTAATGGCCAAGAGGTTAACAGCAAATTTGGAAAAAAGCACCTTTATAACAATTGCCAAATCGAGTCTTATAATACAAAAGCATTACACATTTGAATAGGAACATTGCATAACTAAATAGGCTTGTTTTCAATAGCTGCTTTCTATTCTCCAGTTCCTTTTAATGTGTAACATGTTTATACATGTTGTTCTACCCATCATCTTGAAGGAATCCATCAAGCAATTACATTTCAAACTATTTCTTTTGCATAAACTGTCATTAGTACCTCTGTACAACAGTTGCTTTATTAAATATATGTGAATTGGGTTTTTTAATAAACTAGAAATGAGTTGGGATTTTATTTCTCAATGTCCAAATATAAGCCATGAGTGTCTCGTCCACATTGATATAGTATTACATTTTTTGTGATCCGGGCTAAGAGAAAGAGCTGAAAGGATCTTAATTTTTAAAATGTTACTTTATATGCACAATGATACTACCAATATTCAACTTTTATAAACCATCTAAGTTAATGCTGCATATATATTCATGAGATGTTAAATGTAATTCTAAATATTTAACTTAATTTATTTAGCAATAGGAAAAATATAGGAAATTAAACATATAAATTAATATGTGCAGTTATGATGTTTTTGAGTTCAGCTAATGCACTCAAGATCTATTGTCTATTGAAGAATGGTTGTGGTTCAGTCTTGTGGTTCAATCATGTACATAAAAGTGTAAACAGCTTTGGTCAAATTGTATGTTTCCATGAACCCCCTCAGTGAGTAGAAACTGACACTTTATGATACAAGGATTAATATGGCATCTCTCTGAAAATCTAAATGGCACATTTATCTATTTATGTGCAGTTAATTACAGAATGAAAAGAATGAAAAGAATGAATATGGTAGGTACAGAAATGTGCACGGTTTTTTATTCTGCATTTTAAAATACCTTATTTGGCAAAAATAACAACTTTCAAGTATTTCCTAAAGCCAGCTAAGTGTCTTTATGTTCTTGATTGTGAAAAGTTTTTCTACTCTTCTTTGCAGAATTCTTCTAGCTCATAAATATTCCTAAACTGCATACTTGTGATTGCACAGATTTGAAACAATATTCAAGCCTAAGCATAAAAGCACCTCGGTGGCACAGTGATTAGAATGTAGTATTCTAACGACTACCAGCCGTTTGATTGTCACTGGCCCAAAGTTGACTCAGCCTTCCATCCTTCCTAGGTCAGTAAAATGAGGACCCAAATTGTTGGGGGCAATATGCTGACTCTGTAAACTGCTTTCACAGTAAAGCACAGTGAAATGGTAAATAAGTCTAAATGCTATTGCTATTGTAAAAACCATTCTAAAGTCATTCTTTCCTATAAGGACTTTATTATTGATGTAGCACTATGTTTCACTCTGTTCTCTTTTTAAAATATCCAGTCTTTTGCAGCTTCAATTTCTTAGTTGACAATGACATATTTTTAGCATATGTTGATATTTATTTGAAAACATTCTTCATTTCATGTGCACAATATTTCTCATGCCACTGACTGTCATACAACATCAAAGCATAAATGAGATACTCCCAGGCGTAATGGTTGAGAAAGTGTTCTTCAAACATTTTATTCTTTTTTCAACATCAAGTATATTCATTTTATCTATCATCGGTCCAAAATGCTTTGTTCAAAGATGTTTTAAGCTTAGCAAGGTTTTGCCATTTCTTTACACAATCACTTTTATGATGAAAAGGTTGCCTTCCATCATGCCTAATTGGGGTTTAGATGTGCACACTCATACTTTCCACTCCCATACCCACTCTTTATGGGTGACACAGTATCCTGGATCATTACTTTGGAATGTACGTTTAGTGGCCTTAACTTCTAAGTAATCTGCAATCTCAAAAAAACTTCCAAAAGGAAATATAATAAGTAATCTATTAATTCCTGAGGATATTTCTACACAACAGGACCTCAAAATATGGGGATTCCTGAGGAAAACAAGATTCTCTTTCATCCAGGTCATGGCTGTCTCAAAGGTGCTTGTCTCAAAGGTGCTTGTTCAAAAGGCAATTTTTTTGTTTTTTCCCTTGAAGACATTTCAGTTCTTCAGAACTGAAGGAAAAGCACCTTTGGGACATTCAGGACGCTCAGGAAAATGGCTCCCAATATGATCTTTATTGTTCCAAATGATAACTAATATATAAATAATATAAAATACAATATGATCCATAATGCTACCAAATCCCAACCCAAATATCCACTGTGACATTCCTACAAGTGTGGTCCAAAGATATTGCACTATGCATAGGTCATCCAATCACTTTTTTATTACTTCTTATCCATCAGGACAGACTATGATCACTCTGCCCTAGGTTTTTTTTTAACTTATTATACACCAAATCACTGTTCCTTGCTTCTTCTGATATCTCATGGTTTTTCCCTATAAAATCTAGAGCAGGGGAAAAGGGGGCCCCAATGAATTTTTGCAAATTCAGAAGCAAAATAATAATCAATATTTCTGCAGGGCTTCTTTCAACCTGCATGTCAAACTTTCCTATGCAGATAATTGTCATAAAAGCAAATCTGCACTGTGGATAACTATTTCAGTGTCACATAAACTGTAGTTCTTTTCTGATTTTTGTTGATATTCCAGTTCCTAACTTGACATAATTTTGATTTCTTAGCAAAGTTTCTCACAGTTGAATTAGCTAGATTGAAGTACTTAGATATATATTTGTTTTTAAATAGCACTGTACTGTGTATAGCATTTTTTAAATGTTCAGGCATCTGCTTGAAAGAAGACACAACAAGAATTACAACTTGAGGGTTTAGAAGGGTCAAAGCAGTGTTTTATCTATGGAAGTGTGCTTTTGTTATTTATTGTAGGCCTAGTAAGTAATTCAAAAAGAAAACAGTGGCAAACCACTTCTGAAATCTTGCCAAGAAAACTGCAGGAACGTGTCCAGGCAGTCACCAGGAGTCAACACTGACTCAAAGGCATTCACACAAACAATATGTAATTCATAGTTTGGGGCCTTATTAGTAACTGTACAATACCATAAGAGAGAAGTAGCATTGTGTAAGCTTCAAGGATGTGCAAACTTCTGCATTTGTCATATTTATTGCACCCTTATTTTTAATCTGAAACTGTGCATAAATACTAAATAAGCTTTAAAGATGCATAAATACATTGTGTTCAATTTTATTTATTATTTATTTATTTATTTTCTTAAATTTATATGCCGCCCTTCTCCCCATGGGACTCAGGGCGGCTCACAGCATATTAAAACATTGTACAAAAAGAAATTTTCCCCTGCTAAAAACCAATTAAAATCCAAATATTAGTAGCTGTGGCTCTTTAAAATTGTTTAAAAATTGTCCCTATTTAAAACTCACCTTAGGTCAGGC
>NW_015387694.1:368739-380246 GCF_001527695.2 Protobothrops mucrosquamatus
CCAGACCCGTACGGCCTCCAGGCAACGGGCCATCACGTCAAGGGCATCGTTGGGGTGACCCGGGGTGGAGATGTACAGCTGAGTATCATCAGCGTACTGATGGAACTCCACCCCAAAGCCTCGAATGATCTCACCCAGCGGCTTCACATAAATATTGAACAGTAGGGGAGAGAGGACCGACCCCTGAGGCACCCCACAATTTTGATGGGAATGCCTAAATTTAGGCATATAATTTTCCTCATCTTCACAGGTTTTCAGTTCTGATTGACAGAACCAAATGCAGATTTTTGTTCAACTGTCTCATATAGTTACAGCTTCTGGTATTCTTATTCAGCTTTCAGAGATACGTTTGCGTTGTATTTTTATTCTCAGAGTGCATGTGTAAACAATGGATTTTTGAATAATAAAAGAGAAAGTTCAAAAAAGCAAGTTCTATTGTTCAAACACTCATAGGAATGTAAGTTCAGTAGTGTCCTGTCCTCTTCTGCTCGAATTAATGCAGTAATTTCCTTTTTCACACATTCTGTGAAATCCAGTCAGTCCAACTGCTCATTTTTTTCCTGCCAAGTTCAAATGGGGATATTTAAGTTTCAGCATCTTTCCTCTTCTGTGGACATGAAGAACCTCTACTGCTTTCTTTTCTTTTTGATAAGATGACTCATAAAAATAATCAATACATTTTGAGGCAAAGGTACTGATCCTTGTTCATTCTTAACCCAGATCAATATGTAGCATACATATTCTAACTGAATGTCAAAAGAGGTTATTTAGGTAATTTCTCTATGCAAATTTGAAGTTCTATAAACAGAAGTTTCGAATGGTATAAACAGAGTGACCAATACCAATCTGAATTGTTTTCTGTGATGCCTGCTCACACTATATGAACTTTAGGCCACAACTCTGTTTTCTGCTTATCTCATCACCAGTATGGTTCGCCATCATTTCTGGAATGCCAGAGCAGATGATGTCATTTCCTACCCACTTCCTGCCCATCCCAAATATATCCTTATCTCTTTTTAGGAACTTTGCTTCAAAACTACTCTTTTCCACTTTCAGGCTTAAAGTTCAAGTACAGATCTTGTACAAATATTTTCCCACAGCCACTTGTGGCTAGATTCTCAGTATTTTCCCTCTCTTCCCTTCCCTCCCCCTAAACAATCAAACTTAGAGAACATGGCACCAGGAAAATCTACTGGCCAATAAGGTTTTTTTTCGTATTTCTTCTGCCAGCAAACTTCCAATCCTTTCTTACATTTTCCAGTGATTGTTTTTCAGGTTTGTTCAAAGCTATGTGAAGCATATTTTCCTTTCTTTCCTGTCCTGTGCATCTTGCTTTGCAATATTTCATTTGGGATGGGGTGGCGGGTCTTTAAATTGCAACGTAGGTTCACTGAAACAAAAGTACACATTTTCAGTGTTTGCTAATTCATTTCTTAGAATATGAACAATAAATTGTCCTTTCTTCAAAGTTCCTAAAGAGCTACAGAGGTAGAACCTGTTCCCTTTCTTTGATCATTTAAGCAGCAGAGCAAAGGTGGTACAATAAGAGAGAAAAATAAAGAGAGTGTATTGAGAGTGTATTGAGGCTACAGATTTTTTTTTTTTGAGAGATGCATGAAGGCAACCATGCATACCTTTGAACTGAATCTCCAGATCAAATTCTAATACAGATTAATATCTCCAGTCATGGACAGTTCTCTCTATGTTATCATGACAAAAACCTGTCTTAGTACTATTTAGTTATTTGGCAGTGTTTCATTGTGTCAAAGGTAATTGAGCAGATTCTGTTAAACCTATATTTCATGGGAAAATTTTTTAGCATCCAAACTGAAGAAGGTATGATTGCTCTGAAGAAAGGAAACCCCATCTGTACCATTAAAATTATGTTGGGATAACTAGGACTTTTGGAAGGATTGCAGTTTCAATGAAAATCTGTCATCCTGTTCAATTGCTGCAGAAACTGAAGCTGCAATTTTATAAGCATTTAACTTATGAATAAGTCCCATTGAATTTAGTGTGAATAATTTCCTAAGTAAACATCTTAGGTTCCAAAATATAACTTTCAACACCACTCTAATCTAAAAAAAGCATAGCTGAAGATAGCTACTTAATCCTTTGTTGTTAGTTGTGAAGTCGTGTCCGACCCATTCCGACCTCATGGAAAATGTTCCTCCAGGACTTCCTATCCTCTACCATCTTCTGGAGTCCATTTAAGCTCACTCCTACTGCTTCAGTGACTCCATCCAGCCACCTCATTTTCTGTCATCCCATTCTTCTATTGCCCTCAATCTCTCCCAGCATTAGGCTCTTTCCAGTCCTTCCTTCTCATTAGGTGGCCAAAGTACTTGAGTTTCAACTTCAGGATCTGGCCTTCTAAAGAGAAGTCAGGTTTGATCTCCTCTAGGACTGATCGGTTTGATCGCCTTGCAGTCCAGGGGACTCACAGGAGTCTTCTCCAGAACCATAGTTCAAAGGCCTCAATTCTTTTGCGCCAGCCTTTCTTATGGTCCAAATTTCACAGCCATACACAGCAACTCAGAAAACCATGGCCTTGACTATATGTACTGTTGTTGGCAGGGTGATGTCTCTGCTTTTTAGTATGCTGTCTAGACTTGCCATAGCTTTCCTCCCCAGGAGCAAGCGTCTTTCAATTTCTTGGCCGCAGTACCCATCAGTGGTGATCTTGGAGCCCAGGAAGATAAAATCTGTCACTACCTCCATCTATTTGCCAGGAATTGAGAGGGCCGGATGCCATGATTTTGGTTTTCTTAATGTTGAGTTTCAAGCCAATTTTTGCACTCTCCTTCTTCACCTGCATCAAGAAGCTCTTTAGTTCCTCTTCACTTTCTGACATTAGAGTGGTATCATTTGCATATCTTAGGTTGTTGATATTTTTCCCTGCAATCTTAATCCCTATGGGGGAAAAAAGAAAGCAGTGGGAAGGGGATTATGTTCTTGTTTATGCTCTTCTTTTAAAACATTTTTCACTGTTGTAATGGGATAACAGAAAAGAGTTATAATGATCATTATTTGATTGCAGAGGGTTTGCATACCAATAATGTTACTGGCAAAGTTGAGAGGGGAAGGTTTAAAATATTTACTTAAAAAAAAGAAAGGAAGAAAAGAAGTAAGAAAAGGCCTATTGTGAAATGACCTCTTGCAATGTTTTTAAATAATTTTGCATGGGTTAGGGTTGCAGTTAGGAATACCTTCTGTACCCCATTTGGTAACTGCTTCAAGGAAGGGAACCCAGCTAAGACCACCCTGTCAAATCTGATGCGATGAGCAGAAACAATAGGGAACAGGTAGCCTCAAAAATATATAAGTGGAAATAAGCAGCTTGAATTGCACCCAAAAATCCACTGGGAAGAGCAGAGTTGCTACAAAGATTTGCCCAGAACTATCTATTCCTGCATTCATTGCATTCTGGGCCAGTTGCAACTTCTGAATACTCTTCAGAGGCAAATCCATGCAGATTGCATTGCAAACTGAAAAGTGAGTGTGAGGTAGGAATGACCATGAGGAGGGCATTTAGACACTGTCCAATTTCACTGAACTCTGGGAAGTGTGCAATTGTTAAAAGCAAGAAACAATAATAAAAGAATAGAGATCATAGACATCTGGGGGGGAAATCTCATAATCCATAACTGATTAAAAAGTCCTATAAAGGTTTGACATTCATTTTACCCCAAGGTCTCCAACCATTACATTTTGGCTATTTTGGGAATATCATCAGGGTGTGAGCTACTGATCTCTTAAGGTAGGCTTCAATAAAACTCTAGAGTCTTTTTCCGGGAAAATCTTATTGACATCTATATTTCTGTACAATCTTAGTGGTTTTTATCAGATTGGTATGGAAACATAACCAAGTTGCTTGAGTAGCACAGTTGTCAGTCGCAACTGATGTTTGTAACAGAAATGGTATTCTTAATAAGAATTCTGGTTTAATTTTGTAGTGTAAAATCTGCAGTACAATCAATGGATCTCTCTCCTTCTTTCTTTCCTTTCTTTTAGCAGGGGAGAATTTCTTAATGACTCTTTGTATGCTATTTATTTGCTACTGCTTATCATTACCCCCAGTGCAACATCCTTAGTTTTGGAAGTGGTGAAGAGTTTAGATTCAGGTAATTGTTTTTCAAAGAGCTGTTTTCTTTTCAAATCCATAAAGTAACATCAAATAGAAGTGGAAGACAGAGCATTTGTTAGAAAAGCATTTAACGTAATTGCAAAAGCACACCAAAACTGGGAAGGTATTGTCACTTGGAAGATAAATGTGATGCACCAATCTTTCTTTTAGTACTGCAGGAGAGAGAAATAGTATTTTTCACAATCTGGGTGCTGATATTGGAAAACCTGGCAGCAAAATAGTTCAGTAAGGAACTCTTGAGTATATGTTCTGAAACATTTTTTATTAGTAGTAATAGTTTATTAAAAGAGATTTATGCTACCATTTTAAACCAAGTCTGCAGAGACCTGCAGCAACAGAATGTCTCCCTAGATTAACAACCCCATTTTACACAAACCTCTTCCTACTGAAACAATGCAAGAACAAGGAAGAACCTAATCCAACAGTATGAATAACAAGATGGAGAAAAACCTATTAATTTAGCTAGAGGATATGCTTAAAACAGTAAAACTTGATTTCCATTTGTCTAGATGATCACATATTATAGTACTGAAAATTTATAATATATACATTTAAAGATTCCCAATTTAATATTCTATTATTGGTAAGTAAGACTATAATATACCATGTTTTCCATGCACTGCACCAATGCAGGAATGATTTTAAGAAGACACATTTGTAAGAAAGGGCATCCACATTTATTTATTTTTAATATTAATTTAAAAGGTTTATATGGATGCCCATTTTAAGCAACTCTGGATAGCTTACAACAACCATAAAACCAATTAATCAATCCATCATAAAAACAATAAAACAATAAAACAAAAACCCTGTTTTGTAATTGTCCACCTTGAGTGTGCTGTTCCACATGCGCGCACAAACATTCCACAGGTGTAAGGCGTCTTTATTAAAGCATCCAAGCCTAAACTGGTATTCCCCAACAATTGCCTGTGCTGGCACCAACTCAATCCCAATGAGTTCCACAGGCTATTCAAATGAAGCCAATACTAGTCTTCCAGGGAAAGGCAAGTCCAGTCCACTAGGCAATTTCCAAGACAAAGGCAAATCCACAGGCAAAGGCAAGGTAAGGCAATGCAATGCAAAGGAAACAGCTAAAAAGACACAATCCAAAGTTCAAGACAAAAACACACAGCAAACACATTGTTCCCAGTATCATCTCCATCTGTCTGCTGTGCTAAATAGCCAGTTTCTGGGTGCAGCGCATCAAGAAGGGTGAGGCTGCCTCCTCGTGAATAATTGGGCTGATCTTCGCTGCTCCTGCCTTTTTCTGCCCTACGTGTTCTTGGATCAGGTGCAGAAGGCAGTTCCTCTTCCTCATTGCTGACCAGCTGGAGTTACATGCTTTACCCACCTGAAGCTTCAGGGCTGTCCTGCTGTAACTGTGCTTCAGCCAAATCCCTCTCAGACATCTGCTTGGAGCTATTGACCAACTCCCCTTCTGACATGCCTGGAACTGGTTCATTTATCTCCGAGCTGACATCTGGAGAGGTGTGTGGGGAAGCATCTGGAGGAGTCATCACATTGGGATATCCCAAAGCAGGTTCAGCTTCCCCTTCCATGCCTTCCACCCATACAGTTGCAGTATCCTGGTAAAAAGGCAGGTCTTGGTCATCTTCCAAAATGCTGGGAAGAGGATCTCAAATTACTTGCAGGAGAGTATTCCAGAAGGTAGGGACAGCCATGGAAAAGGCACCCTTCTGGTCCCACTAGGTGACAAGATTTCAGGGAAGGAACTTGTTTTCAAACTTATCATCCTGAAGAATTCTAATCACTTTAGAATAATAAATAGGCAATTTCCAAAAGAGATTAGAAAATGAGATTAGCAAATCCAGAGTCTTTTAAAAGGTTTTGCTGCAGTTGTGAGTGTGATGGATGTTTCCTTAGTCTCCCTGCACTTAAATGCCTGGGAGATTATTGTCTTGCAGTCTCTTCATGAATAGAAGCCATCTGGAGTATATGTAAATAATCTCCCATCTTCCGGTCTACTTGCCGGTCATCTGGTCTTTGCCACAGTATCATCTCTGCTTGCTCAGAGACATGTTAATTTGACATGCTGCTCCAGGAAGTCCTGTATTTGGGGATAACATTTATGCATCTATAGTTATTTAATAGATAAGGGGGCAATAAGTGTCCACTGAATGTGTAAAATGGTTAATAGATTTCATTCATTGGTAAGAACTGACATTTGATAAATAAAGGGTTTGTTGCATAACTTCTTATACCATTGGCAGTTGTCCCCATATCACTAACTTCTAGGAAAATTGTGTGTGTGTCTCTCTGTGTGTATACTGTGTGTGTGTGTGTGTTTATTTTTAAGTTAAGGATGTTAAAGAAGCAATTACATTTACTGTTAAAATTAGAGAATCTAAAAACAGGCTAGTAGAATTTATAATTTCTTTAATTTTTTTAAAATCAAAGTCAATATGTATATAATACCTAGAAGGCTTAATTCATATTCTCATATTTTACATTTTAAAAGAAATAGAAATCAGGTACACATTAAACCTTGGCCAGAAAATATCTGAACATGAATTACTAAAATGTGTCACTTGGGTGCTGGAAATAGCAAATGACATACAATGTTATAACTCTTAATTTTCCACCTCATTAACATTTCAGAATGAGAATGCAGTGCTGAGCTTATAGAAGTCATACTTTTTTTGGTCTCCTTAGTGTGTTTGGTGCAAGTCATAACTCTTTCTAATTCTACCCACGTGTAAGTGCTTGGCTGAGCCTATTCATTTCAGATACACTACGTTGCAATAATATCAGTCAAAAAATTTGTGAAGCTTCATGAGAAATATATTTACAGTCAATATAAAAATAATGGGCTTATGTGTTCCAGACCAGAAAAAAAATGAGCTTTCATAATAGCTACAATCTGACACTAGCTCGTACCTCAAAGCCACTTTAACACATAATGCTGCCTAAAGTAAATAACAATGTGACAGCTCTTTTCATCCCATATATGAATGGAATTGGCAAATGAAGCCTTTATCTAATAAGGGATGTTTGGTAAAGTATCAGAAGATAAGAGGATAGCTTATGGGGAGCAAGATACTCCATAAAATAAAGGTAGTTATTTATTCAAACAATTTATATGGCTGCCCATTTCACCAAAGTGACTGTAGCCAACATACAAGGCTAAAATAAAATAAAAACCAATAAAACTAACTAACCAAACAAACACCATATTGTACCATATGCCTGGAGTTGAAATAAGCATTTCATTGCCATCACTGAAACAATAAGAAAACTACTAGCCTACTTAACCTCCCAGTTAAATGTCTTGAGTATATTTAGGTCTTTAACACCTTGCAAAATGCCAACAGGCTTAGGGTCATCCAGATTTTTGAGATGAAACTGTTCCACAGGTTAGGATAGTCCTGTGTACAGTAATCCAACCAACTAGGGTCTAAGTCAGTCTGACTAAAGCCTTGTCCAGAAATGGCTGCAATTGAAATACAATTGTAGCTTTGTAAATGTCCTCCTCACTATGGCTGCCGTCTGTTTTATAAAGCAAGAGCCATAAGCCAAGGGAACCTCAAAATTGTATACCAATTCTTTCTGGAGGAATGTAACCCTATTCAGAGATAGAGATTGAGATAGGAAATCTCTGGATCTCAAAGCCACAGAAATTCACTCTTGCCAGGACTGAGTTAAAACTTGTATTTTCAATAGCCTCCAAATACTAGGAAATGACCTTCACAATATCATTTAATTGGTTTGGAGGAGATTATGGTAATTGAGTATCATAAACATATTAATAATATTTAACCCATGCACCTGGATGATCTCCCCCAGCTGCTTCATATAGATGTCAAATAGAAGTGGGAAGATTGTAGAACCCTTAGGAACTCTGTAAAGGAGGGATCTTATGTTTGATCTTTTCCTACTTACTTCATCAAAAAGGAGAAAATCTACTGGAATAATCAGGTACTATGACTAATAGTATTAAGGGTCACTGAGAAGTTATGGAAGTTTTTAAGAAGAGATTGGACAACCATTTGTCTGAAATAGTATAGTTTTTCCTGCCTGACCAGGGACTTGGACTAGAAGACCTCCAAGGTCCTTTCCAACTGTGTTATTCTATATTCGATTTATGATAAATGTATTCCCCTTATCCCAAGCTTGTCAAAGATCATTACCAAGTGTATCTCAGTACTATAACTAGGTCTGAATTCCAACTAAAAGAGTTCCATATAAGCAACATCTTCCAAGCAGGCTGGTGTAGATACCCTTATAAGATAACCTTGATGGAGATATCCCTTTCATTAAAAGGGAATGAAACATTGGGATAAAATAACCCAAGGAAATAACATTTGGAAGTGACTCAGGCAGATACTTGCCTAATTCTTAGAAGTATAATGAAGTGATACAGGATAATCAGATTATATTATTACAACCAAATCCTATAAAACTATTTTAGCCTTGATTTTAGCCTTTTCCATGATTTCCTGGGAAACAAAGATTGGATGAAAGTTGTGTTGGGTTTAGCAATGATCTCTTGAGATACTACCTCCTTCACAACAGAAGGCACCACCTCTTCCTGTAATTAATTAACCCCACCATATGGACTCCTGTGTTAACCATCACATGGACTCAAAAGTATAGGACTTGCCTGGAGGGCCTAACTAACCAGGAAAGACAGGGGTGAAGACACAGATGACTAAACTCATAGTTCTAAGGATCTTGCCTAACTGGACACATAACTTGGCAAGACCACACTACAGTCACCTCCATTTGGGGTCCCCAGCAACATAAATCTAGTGTATACACTATATATATATATATATCTACAACAATTTTTTGCTATTTGCTGCCTGAGACAATTTATTGATGTAAGTATGGTGTTGTGTTCAGCTATAGAAATTCTCTGGGTGACAGTGGTATCTGATCAGTCATTCTTTCCCAGACTAATCCCATTCCACAGTCATTGTTATGGAAAGAATTGAATAAAGAAAGGCTACAGTATACTGTATATGCTGATTTCTAATATATAAGCAGGGCTTTTTTTCTCGGCCTTGCGCCGCCTTGCCGCAAGGCCGTGGAAAAAGGCCCGGCCGGCGTGGCCTTTATCGGGGAGGGTTTGGCCTTTATCGGGGAGGGTTTAAAATGAACGTAGAAAAAAGATTTCCCCGCCCGGATCCCAAACTACCCCCGCACCGGTCCAAACTCAAGGCGGTGGAAAAGCGACTGAAAAAAAGCCCTGTATATAAGCAAACTAATTCTACCATAGCTAAATGTGCACTTAGCATGCAAAAAATAACTGAGACTCAATTTGCAAGTTGTGAGATTCTGAAATTTGGGAATTGTTTCACATGCATGACCGACCGTCACTGAGCCCTTTAAATAATCACCTTATGTACTAGTCACCATCAACATTGCCAAGATGGTCTTTGCTCACCTGCAGTTCCCACTTGCTCAGACATTAAATGTATAATCTGAATACTGGTGATGCTCTAAGCACTACATAGTAATACATATCTGCTCTCTGAAAGTTGGCTTTGCATACTATTTAAGTGCAATTAGATCATTCTTCAATACATGTTGACTATCGCCCATCCAGTCTTGGACATCTGGCAGTATCTGATACGTTGCATATGTAAGTATAAGTTATACAGAATCATATCACTGCTTCATTTTAGGATTATGCAGAGCCTTGGATCCAATACCAAAATTATTTAAGCATACATTAAAATACAGTATAGATTTGAATTTAGAATTTCATTCAAAGAAACAAGTTAGTTCCCTTGGAATGTCTAAAGTATAGTTCTTTTCCTGGAACTATACTTCATTCACACCCTGCATCTACCATAAAGCATTTTGCTTGCATAGTATTAGTTCATCCCTTCTGATTTGGTCTTTTTTGAATGGCAGAAAATTTGCAGCAAGTTCTTCTCTTAGTCTTTGACTCATAACCTTTTCAGTGGATTCTATGAATTGGCACTGGACTCTTATGTGGAGAAGCATATGCTCCTTTTCCCTTCTGGTGAAATATAGCATGTTACCTGGCAGTTGAGTAACAGTATTTGGTAGAACCTGACAGAGTGTAGCCAACACCTCATTGTATTTGGCAGCCATGTTACTACAGGCTTTCCAAATTTGACTCTGGAGATATTATATACATTAATACTTTTGGTCAGTTAAGCCAGTTAAATCATTCCAAACATAGATACAGAGACAGGCATACACACATACATACAGTACATGACACAAACAGGAACTGGTGTCAAAGTTCAAGCCTGATATTTAGAATTCAAGTTTTGAGTTCAAATGTCAGTGTCCAAACATGAAGTTTGATGCATTTGGACACTTTCCTTATTCTTGCTTCATATCTAACATTTATGAAATTAAGGCAGTGTGGCTCAAGGCACTACTGAAATTCTATTATTCCATTGATCATATTGCTTGTTAAATTTCTGAACACAGTTCATATTTCTTCACTGATGTTTTATATAATTACTGAATCTTCCCTACCACTCTCTGCCACTGATCTCTTTAAAGCTGTGCCATGGGCATGGAGATGAAATAGGCCCACAATTACATGATATAGTTTCTTTTTGCCAAACAATGTCAATGTATTTTAACATAACATACAAGCTGAGTTAAGCTTATTTGTACATTGTATAATTGTACATCATTTTCAATTGTTAATAAACCATTACTTAGCTGAATTGAACTTAAATAGTGAAAGATTGAGGAAAAAAATACTTTTTTGTTATGTAATCTTATAGATCTGCTCTGACTGTCTTAAGTTATGGTGGCATCTCTTTCTCTTCCTGATTGAGTACTTATTTATTATACAAAGTATCCATGAATAATAAATAAATGCATATTTTCCACAACTTGTTTGAGGAACATATTGGAATGTTCAAATAATATTCTATCATTTCCACCTCCTGCACAAATATATTTTGACATTGTACTCCTTTGAATATTGCACTTAGCTGTCGGCTAAAAACTTACCTTCAGAACTTGATTTTGATTTGATTTTGATTTTATTAAATTTATACCCCGCCCTTCTCCCGGAGGACTCAGGGCGGCTTACAGCCAGTTTAAAACAATGGTACAGTACAATACAAAATTTAAAAAAGATTAAAAATAACTATTCAAATTTGGCCGCTTCTACTAAAAATTTAATTTAAAACCCCTTTAAAATATTGTACAGACTAAAAGGGAAATGGATTATTTCTTTAAAGAAAACACAAAAGAACAAACATCGGTACAAATTATTTGGGATACAGCGAAGGCGTATTTAAGGGGATTGGCAATAGCTTATATAGCAAGGAAAAATAGAGAGAAAAGACAAAGGCAAAACATACTACATGAAGAAATTAAAAAATTTGAATCCAAACTA
>NW_015387694.1:383426-431387 GCF_001527695.2 Protobothrops mucrosquamatus
AAAAAAAAGTTAAAAAAAAAAAAAAAAAAAAAAAATACCCCTAGGCCAGTCCTGCCTGCTGAAATAACCAGGTCTTAAGGGCGCGGCGGAAGGAGGGGAGATCCGAGAACTTACATATTGCATTAGTGAAAAGTGCTATACAAAATTTTTTGTGGCATATAGCATACAAAAAGAAAGTTTATTAAGAAAGTTACATGCAAAAATACAATAAAAAAATAAAAATAAAAATTGTACATTTTTCATGTTCTTTTAAAAAATGCAAAATGATGCACCTATCGTTTACATAAACACAAGTAGATTTTGATTTTTCCCCTCAATAAATAAAAGAACAAATGTAATGTTTTTGGATCATTTGAGTAATTGGGTTCTCTTTATCTGCTTTTAGGACTTGTATGGAGAACAGACATGTTTTAGGTTTGTGCAGAAATTTGGAGAATTCAAAAGAGCTCACAAACTTTTAAGTATCATTGTATTTCAGCATAGCAGTTGAAATATTTATAAACAAGAAGGCAGGGATAATCTAAATATTATACAAAGAACATCATGGCTAGCCTAGGAAAAGATAGGATTAGACAGTGGGATGGATAGTACTTCATACAAACTATATTCCTACACTGTCTCCACTATCTAAGTGTAGCAGCAGAACTCAAAATTTGCAGACTGCTAGATAAAGCATCAAATCAATGAAACAGGATTTCAATGCAGTTCTGACATTAGTTCTAGCCTCCTCTGCCCTAAGTGACCTGCAGAAAAATCCGAGAGGCAGTAATTATTCCTCTCATTTATGAACCAGATCAGCACTTTAATTGAGGATTGCATCCTGGATGATTAACTAACTACTAGCATTAAGGAGCAGAAATTTCACAATGGGAAAGGCCATCATTGCTGGTACCTTGTCTTCCTTTGAGTGGACTCAGTATGAAAAGAAGGGAGACCAGCCCTCCTTTTGTAACAATTTTGTCATTTATAATGTTGTAAATTGACTTGAGCTAACGATAATTTGAATATAGTGTTTCAAAACAGTATATCAATAAACATTAAGTAGTTTATTCCATGTTTCTGTTGATTAAACTTGAATATATCCATTCATATTTGTAAGAATAAAGAGGAATAGATTCCAAATGAAAAAAGGCACACACTTTTTAAAAATGCAATTTCAATCAACATGGACTCTAAACATATTGTCAGGGCTTTAAAAGAGTATCTTGCGGGCTTGCCTCAAGGTCGTGGAAAAACCCTAACTTGGAACATCTCATCCGTTCGCCCAACATACTGCACACACTCAAGGCCGTGGAAAAAAAAAAAAATTCTTTTTTTCGTGACGTATAACAATATATCGTAAAACATTGAGATCGTTCTTTATTATCGTTAAAACGTGTTAGTAACATAATAATTTCATATTTCAATGATAATACAAGTTCATTTTAGGAACCATTAAACAAAATAAAAAGAGCCTGTATTCTTATAATAAAAATATAATCAGAAAATTATTTTTTCCATTCAACAGTGTCTGATTTTTGTAGGCTGCATGAACAAGTCCTTGCTATTTTCTTGGTAAGATTTTTGGAAGTGGTTTGCCATTGCCTCCTTTCTAGGGCTGAGAGAGCATGACTGGTTCAAGTTCATCCAGCTGGCTTTGTGCCTAAGGTGGGACTAGAACTCATAACATCTCAGTTTCTGGCCTCAGTTTCTTTACCACCACACCAGACAGGCTCTCTAATCAAAATATAACTTCTGTAGAATTTAATCACCTTTATTTTTTAATTCTGAAATCTTCAAATAGTTCTAAACTTGGAGGGAAGTGGAATATAATATCAATATTAATATTAGCAAAATTGAAAGATAGTTACATAGATAATTTCAGCTACAACATGTTATGACCACAGAGTTACATGGATCATTTTTTAATATAGAGCTGCTTGTACTCTAAAGTTTATCTTGTATAGATTTCTTTTTTAAATGCTTCTTTGCACATTTTTCTCCTTCATACTTGGAAGATTATATCAACCATGAAATAAATCAATAGACTGATAGATCTATGAAAGATTAAAATCAAAGCAGCAACTAGAATATATTCTGACTGGCCCTTTGTGTCATGTTGAGAATTCAAAGGCGTTTTACCCAAGGCAAACCAAAATGAGTTCCTTGTCTTCTGGAAAATATTTAAAAAATTGTCTTGAGGAAATCAAAACAGAGAAAACAGCTATGACTATGTCCAACTATAACCTGCAACTGTCATAGATTTCCTATCATAATCAATGTTATGTATTGTTTCATTTTCACCATAAAGATAAACATGTGTTATAAATGGAAATTACATCACTGATCTTCATATAATCACACTGTACATGAAGGAACTAATGAGTATTTGCTCAGTCAGGTATAAGACACATGATAATTTGCATTTAACATTGTGGAAGAAAGCTTATGCATGTGCAACAAACAACATAAACTACAACAGAGCCAACAAATTAGATCACCAATGCTTAATGTTTTGTTTAAGAAAGGGCTACCATCTATTCCCTTCCACTCTTGTGGTTTTCGAAGCCTCCCAAATTTCTCTTTTTTCACAACAGGACCTACATAAGTGCTAAGCTTCCACTAAGTTTAATGAATTTAGTTAATCAAATCAATCCAACTGAACCACAAAGCTACTCTCTTGTGATAAAAAGGCAATCCCAAAAATTCAGCCCATTCCTCTTTTCTATTCTTGTGACTCTTTTTCATTGGGGCTTTATTGCAATTAGTTAGCTGGCTTTGACTTCATATGAATCATATTATTAAAATTCTCTATCTCTCCTCTCTCCTTACAAAATATTTTTTTAACAGTGACATATAAATGCAGTTTGTAATATAGCTATTCGGTGCCTTTCCACCCTTTTCTGCTTTAACATTAAATGGTGAAAAGCAGCCATTAGAACATTGTTTGAAGATATGTGGTATTCACTGTTGCATCTAGTCAGTTAAACAATAAACATATTAAATAATTCAGAAAGTAACTTGACGCTAAGGATGGAAAAAAAACATTTGGTTTGTTTTATGATGCGAACGAACTAATTCACACTTCTCAAATGAATAGGTGAACTAGAACCAGAACAGGTGAAGTGGAACATATTCATCTTTTAGGTTTTGCACTTCTCTGCATTTCATAATGCAGTTTTCTGCTTAAACAATATGCATTAGAGAAAGTAGGTATTTTGCTTTCAAAAGAAAAGTACATATATTAAAGGGAAGCGCATACTGAAAGGCATATAAATTTTCATCTGTACCAAAATGCTTATGTATGCGTTTGAGTATAAAACTAACTTGTGTCTAGAGAAAAACTGAAACTGTTAATAAAAAGAAGAATATTATACCACCCTTACTTGCTACATTTACCAACCAAGATTTTTATTTATTTTTGTAGTTTTTTCTCTGTGGGAACATATTAAAATGTAAGAACTGCAGAAACTTGGTTAACTAAAAACTGAGAGAAACTGCAGTGGCTCAACTATAGAATTAATTTCCAGTTAAAATTAAATTAAATTGGAGTTGAATGCATTCCTAATTTCTAGAACAAAAGAGAACAGAAAAAATACAGAGCAAAATGTCTGCTATTGATATTGCACAGATCATTTCTTCAGGCACTCATTTGGATTTTGCATGCTGAAAAGAAAAAAGAAAAGAAAAGAAAAGAAAAGAAAAGAAAAGAAAAGAAAAGAAAAGAAAAGTGCAACAAAGATGATTAGGGGGCTGGAGCCTAAATCATGTGAAGAATGGTTGCAGGAACTGGGTATGGCTAGTCCAGTGAAAAGAAGGACTAGGGGTGACACGATAGTAGTAGTCCAATGTTTGAAGGGCTGCTACAAAGAAGAGGGGGTCAATCTATTTTCCAAGGCACCAAAAGGCAAGACAAGAATGGATGGAAACTAATCAAGGAGAGAGGCAACTCAGAACTTCCTGACAGAACAATTAACTAGTGGGACAGCTTGCCTTCAGAAGTTGTGGGTGCTTCATCACTATAGGCTATTAAGAAGAGATTATACAGTCACTTGTCTGAATAGGGTCTTCTGCTTGAACAGAGGGTTGGACTAGAAGATCTCCAAGGTCTCTTCCAACTTGGTTATTCTGTTATTCTGAAAGTACTCTCTTTAGAGATACTTGCTTAAATTTTCCTAAATTTTGACTTGCAGAAAAAATCTGAATCAAAACAACAGCAATACACATTGCACTGTGTGTTGTATTACAGCACAATGACTTAATGAATACATTTAATATTCTTACAAATACAGTTTAAAGGGAATTTGTTTATTGTGAATATTCTAGAGGTAACTGTTATGAAATGTCAGAACAGAGCTAGAAAGTATCTTGGAGATCTTCTAATAAAGAAAAGATCATTGACTTAGTTTTTTCTCATTTCAAACTCTTATCTTTTTAAAAATCAAATTGCTTACTTCATTAAACTCAAGTTTCATATACATCAAATACCCTATTTCTGAATATTGTTCCCAAGTACATCTTTCAAAGAAATAATAAAAATGTAATACTTCTGATAGCTTACCATAAAGGAATAAGAAAATCAAACAAATTGTGGCTTCATTAAAACATCTTTGTAAATTAGTCTTTAGCTTTGCATATTTGAGGTTCATGATTTGTCTTTTTAGACAATAGAATAAGTAATCCTATTTTGAACTCTGTTTTTTTCATCACCAATTATTTTATATATATGAGAGTACTATGCCAACTGTTTCCTTTTTTAACTATTTACATTCAGTTTAATGGGAAAGGAATTGTTTTCAGTTATTTCATGTTACTTCTCTGGTATTTAAAAGAGATCCTGTAAATAAAATAGAGATCCTCAAAAAGCAAAAAGTAAGAAATATAAAGAAAAGTATGGTATGTGGACATGAGCACAGAGGGATTTGCAAGGGTAGAAAGGCAGAGACAGAAAAGGTAAATGATGCAGATAAATTGGATTTAGCAATATGTTCCTTTCTCCTGTTTCTGACTTTACAGATAGTCCTGGACTTACAACTGTAACTGGGACTGGAAATTCAGTCATAAGTTGTTACAGTCATAAGTCAAAGCACCCATGTGACTGGAAGTAATGTTTTACAGCAGTTGTTATGCGAACATGGTAGTGGGTAGGTGAATGCCATGGCTGTTAAACTATTCATTTAAATGGGCGTTTTTTTATCAGAAATCACCAAAAATACTAGAAATTGACAAAAAAAAATTGTGAATCATTGTTATGTGCTACAAAATGCCATCATGGTTCATGAAGCTGACCCATCTGACATGCAGTCATGTAACTACAGGGGGACAGCACGACCATTTACAATGGCCAGGGTGTTTTAGGGAACATTGCTGTCACTTTGAATGGTTGTAAAACAAGTAGTCATAAGTTGAAAACTACCTGTAATTTCTTTGCTTATTGTTCTTTTTGTTTTTTCTGTGGTTTGCATAATGTTACCTAAAAGAAAATAACGTAATAAATATGTATGTATTGTAGGTCTAACTCTGTGTGTATCTTTAAAGGAAAAGAAATTCTGGATGGAATTTGTAAGGGTATATAGTTCTCGAAGATAAGTTCATCATGAGTTAGCCTCCGTTTTTTGTCTCTTACTTTACAAGGCACTTTCCAGTGATTTGCATAACCTACCTGGCTTCCCAAACATCAATTAAATCCCAGAGTAAGATAGCATAAGGGAAATCTTCCCATTCCTTTTAATGCATTAGGAAGAGCAATCAATCAAAAAGACCTAGAGAATGTTATGCAGAAAAGGCCAGTGCCTTCCACCACCTTGAACTGAAAACATAAAAAGTAATTGAAACTGAATGTTAAAGCAACGTAAGCATAAGGGAGGGAAAGCAAAATGCACTTGATTTATTTGATTTATACTCCATCTTTCTATTCTCAGAAAGCCAAGACTCTCAGCAACATTTGCAATGGCTCAAACCAAGTATAGCAATATGTATATATGCCATTTAGTATTTCTTTTAGTTATCATTAACCATATTTATAGTTATCGTATCCATAGTTATTCTATTACCAAAGCAAATTCTCAATATTTTACTCTGAGAATTGATGGTGAAACAAATCAAAAATTAAAGGGATTGTTTACAGATGAGAGCTACAAGATTTTGTAGAAAGGCATGAAAAATATGTAAGCATATAGAACCTCAGTGAACAGCTGCAGTCTCTGCAAAACTATATTGCAAAGCTAATTGATTTCAGCAAAACAACAGAACTGAGCCCTACAATTCACCATTGCAATCAAAAGCTATTTTTCAATAATTTTATTGTACTTTTTGTCCTGTTTGCTGAAATATAATTGGTGACATGAACAGCAATGTGAAGAATGATGTGCTGATGTTCATATTTCATTAGTCTAGATATAAATCTACCATGTGGAATGAATGATTTTCTGATTGTATGTATGTATGTATGTATGTATGTATGTATGTATGTATGTATGTCCCAACTTTCCAGTAAAGAGCTCAACGTATCTTCACAGGAAAAAGAAAAATCAGCCAGGCAAAGAGATAATGATGCTTCAAGGAATTTGGTCCAACATTCTACTATGCTATCCTGGCTTTTATATTGATAAACGATTCTGTAGATTCATGATTTCCCAGGGCTTTGTCTACATTTGTGGCTTATGATTGGAACTCATAAAATGTATATGTTAACACACACATGTACACCCATGTTGACCCCACAGTATTTTTAGAAGAGAACATTGATGATAAGCTTACTAGCCCAGAAGAAAAGATAAGGGTAGGCTGGGAATTCATGAGGTCTTAGGGTCTCAGAAGAAGAAATCTTACATTTTCTTGAAATAATATATTTTAGTCATAGTTGGCTACATCCACTGTGTCTATTTTGTGAATGAACAACTGCCCTTGGTGGCAGGCATCTTATGAAGAAACAAGCTATCAATATTCGAAGTGTAGCCGTAGGCTATAAAGCTGTCTATACCTAGAGTTAAATATGTTTAATTATTTTAAAAGCAATATAACTGTTTAAATCTAAAAGCAATTTAACTCTTTAAATAGCTGCACTATTATTATTTGACTTATGTCTCATAAGAATACTGGCTGATTCTGAAATCTCTAAAAAAATAAATATAAAATGCGGGCATTGCTGTTCAGCTGCAATTCCTGGTTCTGCCTGACCTTTCATTTTACCAATCTAATCCATAAATCAGGAGTGGCAACCTTTTAGTGAACAGAATATGGGATAGAATAAATAGGGCATTGATTAAAATAAGACGGGGCTGGCCTATTTCACACAGGAGATTGTCCAGTTCCTCCTCTCCTCTCCTTTTGCATGGAGATATGGTGAAGTTCTTGGATAGCTTGCTTGGGATCTTGAACATTTTAAGAAGCTGACTTTTGTAATCCCATGAAGCGCTTTAGTTTAAACATGTAGTCACTACTGAAGAGAAGTCTGTCATGAAAATATTGGTGCACTTTTGCTAGAAAGCTGCATAATAATTATAATTTATCACCTTGAATATGGTCTTTGACTTCACACTAAGAATTCTAACTTGCAGTTATTATTAGCCCATCATCTGGAAATGTGTTATGTTCAAGGAGTCAAGAAGCAATCTGACAGATGCAAAGCTGAAAATCAACAAAGCAAAATCAACAAAGTTCAAAGCAAAATCTTTGTCCAAAATCATTGAACAAAGAAAGGTTTATTATTTGAAAGGTTTGGATTATTTAAGTTTGACCTCATGCCTGAAAAAAGAGGATAATATGTCATGATTTTAACTATATTATACAATTCAGATCTCCAAAGGATCATATTATGCACTGCTACAATTTTATGTGGGGGTTTTTTGCATTTAAAAATGGCAGGAAATTACAGGTAATCCTCATTTGTGACTGCCCTGGACAGCATGATATGGAATTATAACAGTGATGAAAAAGTAACTTTGTGGTCAATCCTTACATTTACAACCTTCCCAAGCTTGTAAAACAAAGGAAAGCTGGAGCTGCTGTTTCACTTAGCGACTGCTTCACTTAATAACTGACTTGACAGTCCCAATTGTGGTCATTAAATAAGGGTTTTTATATGCTGGTTTTATTAAATACTTTACTGAAATCAGCAACGTTTGTAAGAGTTTTGGTCCTCCAAGAAGAAAAAGAGCCCATGGATCATATCCAAATGCCCAAGCCAGAGAGGCCCACAGGGTCTGGTTAAAAAAAAAAATCAAAACAGGGGTCACTCCACTCACAAAAACCTAGTAGAGCTTCAATTGCACTTTTAGGAAAACTTTCAGTGGCAAAAATAAGATCTTTTCAGTTTCTCATATATTGCTAATCAGGGTAGTTAAAGTTTCTGGTTTACATTTGGGAAACACATGTTCTACTGTCCTAAAGAATCTGTTTTTACATATTTATTAGGAATTGACATACTTGGATGGGAATTTAAATCTCAGCATTTACCTTTCTGACTTTACGTGTACTGATTCTACTGTCTACAAGTGTTTCTTTCTGCTAAAATTGTATTCCACAAAACTACTGCGCATATTTCCTTGGCTGAATTTATATTTGGTTCATTGATCTCTTTAATGAAAACCTAAACACTTTTATGAGCTAAAACCTTATTACATTGTACAGAGATTTTGGTTTAAAATTGTCTCTTGTGCTAATGTGCATTTTAATAAATGTGTTATTGGATCATCTGTTGAAAGAGACACACACACAGCAGGAGATTTTCTCTTCATTAAAAATTTTAGGCACTAGAGAGGATTAAAAACATTCCATTTGGGCTTTTAGATTCATTATCATTTTTTTGTTGGATTGATCAATGGGAATTTTGAATTAAGAAAAAATTATATTGTCCAAGACAAGATTATCCATATATGAAATCATGGATTTTTGCTTTTCATTATTCATGTTATTTGTGATGACTGGTTTTTGTTACATCTTCATCCTGTTACGAGCATACATAATAAAATATGTATATAACAGAATTATTATATAAATTNTTTTCTCATAGAACGCCCGAACGGAGTTCCAGCACCTTTTTGGGATTGAACCTTGTAGAGTAGGCAAGCGGGTTGTATGACGTGTGTGAGTTCCGGCACCTTTTTTTTTTTTTAAGAAAAAAAGCACTGCATATTGTTATATAGCATTTTGTAACTCTAGCAAGAAATAATAGCAATTTTGCACAATCATTGTATTATTATTATTCATATTCCAATGATAATACAAGTTCATTTCAGGAACCATTTTTTAAAAAAAAATTAAAAAGAGCCTGTATTCTTATAATAAAAATATAATCAGAAAATTATTTTTTCCATTCAACAGTGTCTGATTTTTGTAGGCTGCATGAACAAGTCCTTGCTATTTTCTTGGTAAGATTTTTGGAAGTGGTTTGCCATTGCCATCTCAGTTTCTGGCCTCAGTTTCTTTACCACCACACCAGACAGGCTCTCTAATCAAAATATAACCTCTGTAGAATTTAATCACCTTTATTTTTTAATTCTGAAATCTTCAAATAGTTCTAAACTTGGAGGGAAGTGGAATATAATATCAATATTAATATTAGCAAAATTGAAAGATAGTTACATAGATAATTTCAGCTACAACATGTTATGACCACAGAGTTACATGGATCATTTTTTAATATAGAGCTGCTTGTACTCTAAAGTTTATCTTGTATAGATTTCTTTTTTAAATGCTTCTTTGCACATTTTTCTCCTTCATACTTGGAAGATTATATCAACCATGAAATAAATCAGTAGACTGATAGATCTATGAAAGATTAAAATCAAAGCAGCAACTAGAATATATTCTGACTGGCCCTTTGTGTCATGTTGAGAATTCAAAGGCATTTTACCCAAGGCAAACCAAAATGAGTTCCTTGTCTTCTGGAAAATATTTAAAAAATTGTCTTGAGGAAATCAAAACAGAGAAAACAGCTATGACTATGTCCAACTATAACCTGCAACTGTCATAGATTTCTTATCATAATCAATGTTATGTATTGTTTCATTTTCACCATAAAGATAAACATGTGTTATAAATGGAAATTACATCACTGATCTTCATATAATCACACTGCACATGAGGGAACTAATGAGTATTTGCTCAGTCAGGTATAAGACACATGATAATTTGCATTTAACATTGTGGAACAAAGCTCATGCATGTGCAACAAACTACATAAACTACAACAGAGCCAACAAATTAGATCACCAATGCTTAATGTTTTGTTTAAGAAAGGGCTACCATCTATTCCTTTCCACTCTTGTGGTTTTCGAAGCCTCCCAAATTTCTCTCTTTTTTCACAACAGGACCTACATAAGTGCTAAGCTTCCACTAAGTTTAATGAATTTAGTTAATCAAATCAATCCAACTGAACCACAAAGCTACTCTCTTGCGATAAAAAGGCAATCCCAAAAATTCAGCCTATTCCCCTTTTCTATTCTTGTGACTCTTTTTCATTGGGGCTTTATTGCAATTAGTTAGCTGACTTTGACTTCATATGAATCATATTATTAAAATTCTCTATCTCTCCTCTCTCCTTACAAAATATTTTTTTAACAGTGACATATAAATGCAGTTTGTAATATAGCTATTCGGTGCCTTTCCACCCTTTTCTGCTTTAACATTAAATGGTGAAAAGCAGCCATTAGAACATTGTTTGAAGATATGTGGTATTCACTGTTGCATCTAGTCAGTTAAACAATAAACACATTAAATAATTCAGAAAGTAACTTGATGCTAAGGATGGAGAAAAAAACATTTGGTTTGTTTTATGATGCGAACGAACTAATTCACACTTCTCAAATGAATAGGTGAACTAGAACCAGAACAGGTGAAGTGGAACATATTCATCTTTTAGGTTTTGCACTTCTCTGCATTTCATAATGCAGTTTTCTGCTTAAACAATATGCATTAGAGAAAGTAGGTATTTTGCTTTCAAAAGAAAAGTACATATATTAAAGGGAAGCGCATACTGAAAGGCATATAAATTTTCATCTGTACCAAAATGCTTATGTATGCGTTTGAGTATAAAACTAACTTGTGTCTAGAGAAAAACTGAAACTGTTAATAAAAAGAAGAATATTATACCACCCTTACTTGCTACATTTACCAACCAAGATTTTTATTTATTTTTGTAGTTTTTTCTCTGTGGGAATATATTAAAATGTAAGAACTGCAGAAACTTGGTTAACTAAAAACTGAGAGAAACTGCAGTGGCTCAGCTACAGAATTAATTTCCAGTTAAAATTAAATTAAATTGGAGTTGAATGCATTCCTAACTTCTAGAACAAAAGAGAACAGAAAAAATACAGAGCAAAATGTCTGCTATTGATATTGCACAGATCATTTCTTCAGGCACTCATTTGGATTTTGCATGCTGAAAAGAAAAAAGAAAAGAAAAGAAAAGTGCAACAAAGATGATTAGGGGGCTGGAGCCTAAATCATGTGAAGAATGGTTGCAGGAACTGGGTATGTCTAGCCCAGTGAAAAGAAGGACTAGGGGTGACACGATAGTAGTAGTCCAATGTTTGAGGGGCTGCTACAAAGAAGAGGGGGTCAATCTATTTTCCAAGGCACCAAAAGGCAAGACAAGAATGGATGGAAACTAATCAAGGAGAGAGGCAACTCAGAACTTCCTGACAGAACAATTAACTAGTGGGACAGCTTGCCTTCAGAAGTTGTGGGTGCTTCATCACTATAGGCTATTAAGAAGAGATTATATAGCCACTTGTCTGAATAGGGTCTTCTGCTTGAACAGAGGGTTGGACTAGAAGATCTCCAAGGTCTCTTCCAACTTGGTTATTCTGTTATTCTGAAAGTACTCTCTTTAGAGATACTTGCTTAAATTTTCCTAAATTTTGACTTGCAGAAAAAATCTGAATAGAAACAACAGCAATACACTTTGCACTGTGTGTTGTAATACAGCACAATGACTTAATGAATACATTTAATATTCTTACAAATACAGTTTAAAGGGAATTTGTTTATTGTGAATATTCTAGAGGTAACTGTTATGAAATGTCAGAACAGAGCTAGACAGTATCTTGGAGATCTTCTAATAAAGAAAAGATCATTGACTTAGTTTTTTCTCATTTCAAACTCTTATCTTTTTAAAAATCAAATTGCTTACTTCATTAAACTCAAGTTTCATATACATCAAATAGCCTATTTCTGAATATTGTTCCCAAGTACATCTTTCAAAGAAATAATAAAAATGTAATACTTCTGATAGCTTACCATAAAGGAATAAGAAAATCAAACAAATTGTGGCTTCATTAAAACATCTTTGTAAATTAGTCTTTAGCTTTGCATATTTGAGGTTCATGATTTGTCTTTTTAGGCAATAGAATAAGTAATCCTATTTTGAACTCTGTTTTTTTCATCACCAATTATTTTATATATATGAGAGTACTATGCCAACTGTTTCCTTTTTTAACTATTTACATTCAGTTTAATGGGAAAGGAATTGTTTTCAGTTATTTCATGTTACTTCCTTGGTATTTAAAAGAGATCCTGTAAATAAAATAGAGATCCTCAAAAAGCAAAAAGTAAGAAATATAAAGAAAAGTATGAATTATGGTATGTGGACATGAGCACAGAGGGATTTGCAAGGGTAGAAAGGCAGAGACAGAAAAGGTAAATGATGCAGATAAATTGGATTTAGCAATATGTTCCTTTCTCCTGTTTCTGACTTTACAGATAGTCCTGGACTTACAACTGTAACTGGGACTGGAAATTCAGTCATAAGTTGTTACAGTCATAAGTCAAAGCACCCATGTGACTGGAAGTAATGTTTTACAGCAGTTGTTATGCGAACATGGTAGTGGGTAGGTGAATGCCATGGCTGTTAAACTATTCATTTAAATGGGCGTTTTTTATCAGAAATCACCAAAAATGCTAGAAATTGACCGCCTGCTGCCTCAGATTACCTCCCACCGGCCGATACGCTCCCACAGAGAGGGTCTCCTCAGGGTGCCGTCAGCCAGACAGTGCTGGCTGGCGACCCCCAGGGGGAGGGCCTTCTCGGTGGGAGCCCCCACCCTTTGGAATGAACTCCCCCCAGAGATCCGGATCTCCCCTCCTTCCGCCGCGCCCTCAAGACGTGGCTTTTTAAGCAGGCAGGACTGGCCTATCATAATGAAAATTAATCAAAAGATAACCAAAATTTCCTATGATTAACCGGATAACGTTATAAAATAAAATTAACTAAAATTTTACACCATACAAAAAACATAAACAAATGAACAAAAATTGCCCGACATTCGCGCCCTGAGTCCGCAAGGAGAAGGGCGGGGTAGAAATCTAATAAAATCAAATCAAAATCAAATCAATCATTGTTATGTGCTACAAAATGCCATCATGGTTCATGAAGCTGACCCATCTGACATGCAGTCATGTAACTACAGGGGGACAGCACGACCATTTACAATGGCCAGGGTGTTTTAGGGAACATTGCTGTCACTTTGAATGGTTGTAAAACAAGTAGTCATAAGTTGAAAACTACCTGTAATTTCTTTGCTTATTGTTCTTTTTGTTTTTTCTGTGGTTTGCATAATGTTACCTAAAAGAAAATAACGTAATAAATATGTATGTATTGTAGGTCTAACTCTGTGTGTATCTTTAAAGGAAAAGAAATTCTGGATGGAATTCGTAAGGGTATATAGTTCTTGAAGATAAGTTCATCATGAGTTAGCCTCCGTTTTTTGTCTCTTACTTTACAAGGCACTTTCCAGTGATTTGCATAACCTTCCTGGCTTCCCAAACATCAATTAAATCCCAGAGTAAGATAGCATAAGGGAAATCTTCCCATTCCTTTTAATGCATTAGGAAGAGCAATCAATCAAAAAGACCTAGAGAATGTTATGCAGAAAAGGCCAGTGCCTTCCACCACCTTGAACTGAAAACATAAAAAGTAATTGAAACTGAATGTTAAAGCAACGTAAGCATAAGGGAGGGAAAGCAAAATGCACTTGATTTATTTGATTTATACTCCATCTTTCTATTCTCAGAAAGCCAAGACTCTCAGCAACATTTGCAATGGCTCAAACCAAGTATAGCAATATGTATATATGCCATTTAGTATTTCTTTTAGTTATCATTAACCGTATTTATAGTTATCATATCCATAGTTATTCTATTACCAAAGCAAATTCTCAATATTTTACTCTGAGAATTGATGGTGAAACAAATCAAAAATTAAAGGGATTGTTTATAAATGAGAGCTAAAAGATTTTGTAGAAAGGCATGAAAAATATGTAAGCATATAGAACCTCAGTGAACAGCTGCAGTCTCTGCAAAACTATATTGCAAAGCTAATTGATTTCAGAAAAACAACAGAACTGAGCCCTACAATTCACCATTGCAATCAAAAGCTATTTTCCAATAATTTTATTGTACTTTTTGTCCTGTTTGCTGAAATATAATTGGTGACATGAACAGCAATGTGAAGAATGATGTGCTGATGTTCATATTTCATTAGTCTAGATATAAATCTACCATGTGGCATGAATAATTGTATGTATGTATGTATGTATGTATGTATGTATGTATGTATGTATGTCCCAACTTTCCAGTAAAGAGCTCAACGTATCTTCACAGGAAAAAGAAAAATCAGCCAGGCAAAGAGATAATGATGCTTCAAGGAATTTGGTCCAACATTCTACTATGCTATCCTGGCTTTTATATTGATAAACGATTCTGTAGATTCATGATTTCCCAGGGCTTTGTCTACATTTGTGGCTTATGATTGGAACTCATAAAATGTATATGTTAACACACACATATACACCCATGTTGACCCCACAGTATTTTTAGAAGAGAACATTGATGATAAGCTTACTAGCCCAGAAGAAAAGATAAGGGTAGGCTGGGAATTCATGAGGTCTTAGGGTCTCAGAAGAAGAAATCTTACATTTTCTTTAGTCATAGTTGGCTACATCCACTGTGTCTATTTTGTGAATTAACAACTGCCCTTGGTGGCAGGCATCTTATGAAGAAACAAGCTATCAATATTCGAAGTGTAGCTGTAGGCTATAAAGCTGTCTATACCTAGAGTTAAATATGTTTAATTATTTTAAAAGCAATATAACTGTTTAAATCTAAAAGCAATTTAACTCTTTAAATAGCTGCACTATTATTATTTGACTTATGTCTCATAAGAATACTGGCTGATTCTGAAATCTCTAAAAAACTAAATATAAAATGCGGGCATTGCTGTTCAGCTGCAATTCCTGGTTCTGCCTGACCTTTCATTTTATCAATCTAATCCATAAATCAGGAGTGGCAACCTTTTAGTGAACAGAATATGGGATAGAATAAATAGGGCATTGATTAAAATAAGATGGGGCTGGCCTATTTCATACAAGAGATTGTCCAGTTCCTCCTCTCCTCTCCTTTTGCATGGAGATATGGTGAAGTTCTTGGATATCTTGCTTGGGATCTTGAACATTTTAAGAAGCTGACTTTTGTAACCCCATGAAGTGCTTTAGTTTAAACATGTAGTCACTACTGAAGAGAAGTCTGTCATGAAAATATTGGTGCACTTTTGCTAGAAAGCTGCATAATAATTATAATTTATCACCTTGAATATGGTCTTTGACTTCACACTAAGAATTCTAACTTGCAGTTATTATTAGCCCATCATCTGGAAATGAGTTATGTTCAAGGAGTCAAGAAGCAATCTGACAGATGCAAAGCTGAAAATCAACAAAGCAAAATCAACAAAGTTCAAAGCAAAATCTTTGTCCAAAATCATTGAACAAAGAAAGGTTTATTATTTGAAAGGTTTGGATTATTTAAGTTTGACCTCATGCCTGAAAAAAGAGGATAATATGTCATGATTTTAACTATATTATACAATTCAGATCTCCAAAGGATCATATTATGCACTGCTACATTACAATTTTATGTGGGGGGTTTTTTTGCATTTAAAAATGGCAGGAAATTACAGGTAATCCTCATTTGTAACTGCCCTGGACAGTATGATATGGAATTATAACAGTGATGAAAAAGTAACTTTGTGGTCAATCCTTACATTTACAACCTTCCCAAGCTTGTAAAACAAAGGAAAGCTGGAGATGCTGTTTCACTTAGCGACTGCTTTCACTTAATAACTGACTTGACAGTCCCAATTGTGGTCATTAAATAAGGGTTATTTATATGCTGGTTTTATTAAATACTTTACTGAAATCAGCAGCGTTTGGAAGAGTTTTGGTCCTCCAAGAAGAAAAAGAGCCCATGGATCATATCCAAATGCCCAAGCCAGAGAGGCCCACAGGGTCTGGTTAAAAAAAAAAAATCAAAACAGGGGCCACTCCACTCACAAAAACCTGGTAGAGCTTCAATTGCACTTTTAGGAAAACTTTCAGTGGCAAAAATAAGATCTTTTCAGTTTCTCATATATTGCTAATCAGGGTAGTTAAAGTTTCTGGTTTACATTTGGGAAACACATGTTCTACTGTCCTAAAGAATCTGTTTTTACATATTTATTAGGAATTGACATACTTGGATGGGAATTTAAATCTCAGCATTTACCTTTCTGACTTTACGTGTACTGATTCTACTGTCTACAAGTGTTTCTTTCTGCTAAAATTGTATTCTACAAAACTACTGCGCATATTTCCTTGGCTGAATTTATATTTGGTTCATTGATCTCTTTAATGAAAACCTAAACACTTTTATGAGCTAAAACCTTATTACATTGTACAGAGACTTTGGTTTAAAATTGTCTCTTGTGCTAATGTGCATTTTAATAAATGTGTTATTGGATCATCTGTTGAAAGAGACACAAACACAGCAGGAGATTTTCTCTTCATTAAAAATTTTAGGCACTAGAGAGGATTAAAACCATTCCATTTGGGCTTTTAGATTCATTATCATTTTTTGTTGGATTGATCAATGGGAATTTTGAATTAAGAAAAAATTATATTGTCCAAGACAAGATTATCCATATATGAAATCATGGATTTTTGCTTTTCATTATTCATGTTATTTGTGATGACTGGTTTTTGTTACATCTTCATCCTGTTACGAGCATACATAATAAAATATGTATATAACAGAATTATTATATAAATTGTTTTTTTAATCAATGACACTTCTTTTTGCTGCTAAAGCAGTAAATGCAAATGTACTTATGCAGCCATTTATATTTGATGTGATCTGATTTTGGTTCTAAAGGCTTTCATTTTAAAAGCTTTTTTAGGCAACTCAGAGAAGATTAATCTGCACAAAAATACCCAAAATGCTTGGAAAAGAAAGCATTCTTATGTAAATTAAAACTTTAAAATCCTAACCAGCATCTGCAGAGAAATGACAGGGAATTAAAACTTTGGAGGATTTCTTCCATATGCTAATTCTGTTCAAATATTTTATTTTCTTGCTGTGACTGCCTCTTGTATATTTCATCACAATAGAAAGTAGGCATCAGCATGAAATGTAATTTATTGAAAATCTTTTTGAATGATTAAAAATGTTTACTATTATTCTTAGTAATATTCAACGGGAAATTAATATGTCTTCTGCTAGAAGAGGGATGAGGTTCAAATCATATATTAGTAAAGTGGTCTAGGTTTCTGCTTTCTCTTCATTTTTTTGAAAATATTGCCCTCACTTTTTCTTTGCAGAATTATCAATCACAAGAATTCATTTTTTTTAGAACTGTTATTTATTTAATTTATAAGATTTATATGGTTGCCCATCTTGTGACACAAAACTTTGGGTGGCTAACAATAAAATCAAGACAACAAAACAATAAAGGGAACTAAACCCAGGCACCCAATCCCAAACTGTCTCCATTCATCTCTACAATCTGTGAGTTCCAGCCTTATTCTCCCAATGCCTAGCAGAAAAGCCAGCTCTACAAAACTTTATAGAAAGGAGGATGGGGCCTGCTGGATCTGAAGGGAAAGGGGCTGTTAAAGAAAAGGTACTCTTCCTAGAAGGCAACATTAAGGCAAGGGCCTTGGAGCATGCCCACTCTATCCAATTTTTTTTTATTACTTTTAGGCATAATTAAAGAAGATTGTATGTGTGCTGTCTTCCTTTCCTTTCATTTTTCCTATGCATTTTGTTCTTTCACGCTATGCTGTTTTGGGTAGATCTATTGGAATTCAAATCTACCCAAAACTCTTTATGTGTACAACTTCCCATCACTTATTGCAGTGGTTCTCAACCTTTTTAATGCCGCGACCCCCAACCGGTCGTACGTCGAGGACTAAACCGGTCGTAAGTCGAGGGCTTTCCCTGCCCGGGAGTGCCACGCATGTGTGGTTCCACCCCCTGCGCCAGCCGAGGCGTAGCTGGCAAGCGGCAGAGACGGAGCAGGCCGACCACCAGCTGGCCCAGCCCAAGGGAGGTAAGGCACCCGCTGGAAAAGGGGAAAAATGGCGGACAGCCTTGCTTGGTGACCCCCGTGAAATGGTCGATCGACCCCAAATGGGGTCGCGACCCATAGGTTGAGAACCGCTGGCTTATTGGCTATTGGGACAATAGATGCAGAGATTATTGCTGCCCTTTATTTTCCTTGTCTGACAGGTTGACTTTGCATGTCTTTATATAACTTAATGGCTAGCCTGGAATTATCAGGACTTTCATCACTTCAACAGTTCATTCAGTTCAGGTATTTTTCTTCTGATGTAAGGCTACAAATCAAACAAGTACAATTTCACACAAACAATTACTTATGGGACATCTGGAACAATGAACTTGAATGTCCTATTCTTGTAAACTAGGGGAAGGTTTAAGGTGAGCATGTATTTCCAGCAAAACCTCTAGAGGTATTGCAAAGTTAATTTTGTCCATCCATGCTTAAAATAAACATGATTGAAACTTCTGTTAGCAAAAAATAAATTACAGAATAACATTTTAAATCTTCGGTTAATTTGATTGACAATTTTTTCCATTAAACTATATTTGCTTGTTTTCAGTAAATATTTAATCTTAACATTAAAACATTCTTTCACTATACTTACAAATATGTATCATGACTTTTAGAAGTCTGTTATTTGATCTAACAATTATTCCAAAATTATAATTAGTTTAGGTGTATATATGGCACCTTGCCAGAACAAACAGGAAATGAACAGAGAAAACAATTATTTCAACTGCATTTTAATATGCTCACGCATATTCATGTTTCACTTCATTAAGGCTATTGTACAAAATAAGCGGCAATAATGATTTTAACATTGTGCTTGAATTGTTGTGGGACTGTTGCAAGACATTTTTTAATTTCTGTTTCTGCTGTCTTATATAGAAGGGGGCCAGAAGGATTTCATCGCTTCCAAATCAGAGTGCACTGGTCCTTGTGGACGTTTTTATGAAGACTTTCTTAGTTCCCTATTGCCACTCTGGCATATGTTGGTGATGCAAATGGCCCAGAGTCAAGTGGTGATTGACAGCCAATAATGATTTGTTGAATGGTGTTTTTAATGACTGGTTATTCACTTCTAAAGTACCGTTAAGCAAACAAGTTGGCCCAAATGTATGACCCCACTGAGCCTTCAGTTCTGGAAAAATATTGCATTAAATGATATGGTCTGGCATTTAAACAAAGAAAATAGAATTTGAATTGCAAGTTCCATAAAAATGACATGGTTTGGATTAACAAATGAATGCTAGCTAGCCACACTTTGGGCTAAATTGCTTTCCAAATAACAGTATATAAATGACAAAGTGGGATATGAACTAGTACTGAACAGCCAAATAGAAGACAACAATTTCCATTGTTATTTATATAATAAACTGTCTGGGATAGTTTCATCTTTATCACAGTTTATATCTGGAAATCTTCTAAATTTCTTTCTTCTGTTGTTGGGATGTAGAACTCAAAGCTACTCATTCAGCTAGCTTGTTTTTTTTTTTTTTAGCATTTTAACTTTCAGAATCCTAGTTATACTGCAAGATAAAAGGAAAACGTCAATAAGATTGCCAAAAATTAATTTTAAAGATATTTTGGAACCCCTAGACAAAATTAAAAGGTACAAGGAGAAGATTTTGTAAATAACTGATATAGAACCAAGGCAGTGACTGGTTGACTGTTCACAATAAATGTAGCTGGTCATAGCAAGAGGAAGCCAGAATAGAGTAGAAGTAAACAAGTGCTACCTGGTATCCTAAGTACTCGTGGTTCTTTTCAAAGTAAAAATTTAATTATTAGCAAAATTATTATTTGGATTCCATATTTCTTCATATTTTGCAATTCAAAAATAAAAAGCATTTTGGCGATTGTTTAGCAAACAGATCTTTGAAAATCAGAGTAAAATTTAACTTGCTAGCTATCAGTACAGATTATATACCACTGAAAGTAAGTACAATAAAAAGTTATAAATTCATACAGCAGTACAGTTTAGTTTAAGAATTTGGGAATAAAATTAATATAGTAAGGCATAATGCAATTTGAATAAAGTACTTAAATGATTATAGTATAGTAGTATAGTATAATTAATAGCATAAACTATAGAACCATTATTATACTAAAATAACTCTGTATGGTGGAATCTGGCACTGAGTTATGGGAGGAGTAAAGAAAAACACCAGCCTTGAATCATTGGTAGGTGAGAAGTGGTACAAGAGGGATTATTATTAGCCCACCATTGCCAAATTTTTGACAGCACTTATCAGAGTTATGCACAGTCTGGTAAAATTCTGCTTTAGTCTGGTAAGATTCTGTCCATATAGAGTAAACAGCAATAAAATAGCTACTGTAAGCTTTCATACATATTGTTTTGGTTTCCCACAGCTGATACCCTGGCAAATATTAATGAAAATAAGGTAGGATAAAGAAGCAATTAACAACCAGTACATGTTATGGACTAAATGGATAGCTACATCTGAAATGATTCTAAATGGAGAATGTCTGACAGGTGTTTAAAGAGAAATTATGATACATTATACACACTATTTGGTTGAAGTCACTGAAGCAAAATCAGACCGATCTGATAAGTAACAGTTTGAGACACAAGAAATTAGTGTGACCAGCATGGTGATGAGTGTGAATAGTAATTCCTGGTGAGTGTCAGAATTCTGCAATGTAATTGTCAAGTTTTAAAAAAAAAAATCAAAGGCATATTATTGTAAATATATACAAATGTTATATATTTATAGACTATAATATATAGTTAATATAACATATTTTATCAATTATATTTACTAGGTACTTGCTAGGTACAACAAAAATCGAAATAGATCATATATATTCTAAATAATATATAGGAACATATATTATTTAGAAACATATCAGTAAACAACACACACACAAACAAGTTTAAGGATAGTTTTCTTTTTCAACTCTCTATTTAACTATAGATCTAAAGAACTATTCTATAATACACAGAATAATCTAAATATACAAGGTAATATTCAGAGGAATGCAGAACAGTCAGGATTCATTGACACAAAATTGGAAAGGAAGATTCAGTTAACATCCCCACCTGCAAGGGCACTGTAAAATAAACTTCTAAACATCTAAGCAATGTTATGAATTGAGAAAAAGCTTATCTTTGTCTCAAAGAAGGGCTTCACTTCTTTCTTGCTGTAAACTGGAGATGGTCCTTCAGTTTTAGTAAGGTACATGTAGAGTGGTCATTGTGTCAAGCAGAACTACCCAGTGAGACCTTAGATGAAGTCCTGTGGCTGCTTATCACTTGATTCTCAAAGGGAATTGACCAGGAGTCTGCTGCTTCATTAAAAACACCCTTTCAAACCAATGGCCTTAATGATACCTCTTTAGGACAAAGATTTCAGAGATTAAGAATTCTTTTTAAAGCTCACCCTTTTGGTGACGACTCAGGAATCTGAAAGGAACCAAATGTATTTTCTTATATATAGCATATCTCATGCAATTCTTTCATAGGCTTCTCAAGGGAAAAGTAAATATTGATGGCTCCAGTGAAATCCCTGAGAAAGCCTAGTTGTGCCCTAGAGACAAAGACAATTTGCCACGTTATGCATGTAAGAATATTTTAAAACTAGAGAAAGAAATCATTTTATTTACTTTTTCCTTCAAACTAGCAGACTGGCTCAAAACAGCACACCTGCAGAGTAATATACAGGAATTAGTTGCTTGCAGCTGAAGGTTGATACAATAGAAATGCAAAAAGGAATATATGAATCTGAGATTGTTGAAAGCTACCCATCTTGGAGTAGGCTGACTTTGAGCTTTTAAAGATAAATTTCCTTCAATAGCTCCAGATTCCTATTTATGTATTGTCCTTCCCTACCACAAAATGGGAACAAAAGCTTCTATCATATAGCCTAAGGGCTGATATGAATAAAAGTAACCAAACTCTGTGTCCAGTGTCCTTTTGCCTCTCAATATAAAGAGGTCATTGTCACAAATAGCTACATATTAATATAAAAAAAGTTGAATTAATATATTTATGAGTTACTTTTCTAAGTGGTTTGAGTTCTATTTACAGTTTCTGATAAGGTTCCAATTAAGTAATGGTACAAACCATATATCAAAATCTTTTCTCATGTAAATAAAGTTGATTATTATGCAAAATATAAACTTCTGCTGTGTTAAATCAAATATATACAACTAATCTACTTATAAATATATAATTAGGCACAGGTAATTGACAATGTTATAGCTATGTGAAAAGTGATAATACTTAGTAAACCCATAGGTTTCACTTTTTCCCTGTGTTTTTCCACTGCACATCTTTTCCAGCAATATGTTAGCATTGCTCCAATTTTTTTCCCAAGCCCTCATTTTAAGGACTGGGACTCCTATTCAAGGGCTTTTTGGTCCTTTAATCCTACACTTAGCCCTGTATTATTCTCTACCTTCCAGCCTTATAGGTACTGCTGAAGTTTGAAGCAGCTTTGTAATTGCACCTTTTTATTGAGTTGCTTCTCTGATATTATTGTGTAGGAGGCAGAAAACAATTACTTGTGGCTGACTGGCTGTAGCTGATATGTATCTATGAAAGGCTTGCAAGACTGTAAGATTCTGCTACCGTGTTTCCCTGAAAATAAGACCTAACCAGAAAATAAGCCCTAATGCGTCTTTTGGAACAAAAATTAATATAAGACCCGGTCTTATATATTAACTATATTTGTATAATATTGCATCCTTTTCATTTAGTTTCCCCACACCATTAATCATTTTCAAAGACAATGGTCTTGTGGGGTTAGGGAGATCAAAAATCAACATAATGTTTGCAACAGTGGCAAATATCTGATGTTCATAGCAACATGATCAAAACTCTGTCTTTTGTGGCTTTGATTGAGATGTCTTGACTTTTTTTGGGCACTGCTCCACTCATTCATGGATACTGCTTTCCATCAGCAAGAAAAAAAGAAACAGGAGGGTGCTTCCTTTAGCTTCCACTAAACTCTAACTATGTTTTATGAGGAAATTCAAAGTGAAGAGATTCCTGGAAACTGTAGCTTAGCACTATTCCAGCTGCCCACGGAAGGTATGATTCCTAAGAAGCATTTTAAATGAGAATGCATAAAGAACAGCTGTCTTATTGCTGTATTGCTCTGTCCCCACAGAGATAGCATTTCACTGGTTCAGCTATTGTGTTAATATCACACTTTAACATTTTTTTAATGTAACATCATACATGATGCAGCTTCTCCACATTCAAACTGTCATGAACAGTACAGCATTTTTTAATGTGTGGCTTATTTGGGGGGCATGTTATGGGCTCCTTCCACCCCATAGGGAGGTCTCTATCAACCCCATCTCCAGCGACCTTATGGAAGTGTACTTTTTTCAGCATACAAAATCCACCTGCCTAACATAAAAAGCCACTTATATAATTGCTTTGTTTAATTTGTTTGCTATTTCCTTTTCAGTGATTTTAATAGTCAGTTATTTAGAAAAGGAAGTATCATTAAACTGAAAGGTCTTCTAACAATAGACATGGATTTTTTAAAAATATATTTTATTGATTTGCATTTCTAATCTTGAATATTAAGCTCAATCTGTTTTATTGTGAAAGACTTTATAGAATGAAACAGAAAAAACAGGTTTCTAAAATTAAGATAGACAGATTTGGAGATGCTTGTTAATATGGCTACAATAGCAACTCCTTTAAAACTATTTTGGGATTTAAGGATATGGTTTGACCATTATTGATATTAACAGCACTAAGATTCAAAAACTCTTAAAAAGCTAGCAGAAGATTTTGGATTGGGACATTTGGATTTTGAATGCCCACAGTATGACTATTCACAAAAGAGTTGCCATGTTAGGCATGGCCAGCTACATTTTTTAAAATATAGCTAGGCCTTTGTGGAAGCCAGAAGAATTTCTGTAAATAATTATAATGCTAGAGTCTAGTGAATTGATTCACAGTATCCCAGCTTTCAATTTATCTTTTGTCAAAAATATTTATTTTGAAAAACACAGGTAAAAACTGAATGGGCGCCAAGAGAGGTTTTTTGTGATCTGGAAACTCAGCAAGGATTTTATTTGGGTTTTATCAGCTATGGAAGTAGTAGAAGAAGTAGATTTAATATAGCTCTGAGCAGCATTAATTTTTTTTTCTTACTTCCAGTGTCCTTTGTCAGTATAAAACACTAGTTATGACATAATCCATTCTCCTCTGAAACCATAATAACGCCAGTTGTAGAACTACAACGAAAGCCAAGTATGTCTAGAATTCTGAATTTACTTAGATCTACAGTCTAAGTAATCCAGAAATTACCAGGTTGGTCATTATATTTTTAGTTCAGTACATTTTTCTCTTAACAGCATGTATATGCTTTGTATCTTTAGTTTTTGTGAACTTTACTCTTATGATTTTTTTCAGAGTTGGTTTTGATGAGATGGGGGGCTATATAAATTTATATAAATATAAATAAATAAACAAAATAGGCAACCAGTATAAAAACAACACACAAGCTTTAAAACATAAGTAAATACAATACAATGGTGATGCACACAAGGGATAAGAACCATATTATCTACATTAAAAATGAAAAAGCAATAAACATGGGGAGCAATGCATGAAAAAATATTTTTGTTAACTTGGTCACATATGTGTGTGTGTGTCTGTGTGTCTGTATGTGTGTGTGGGTTTGTGTGTGTATACATATATTGTTCTTTAATTTGGCTTCTTTAGATGACAGATTATCAATGGTTCTCAGCAGTTTAATTTAATTCTTCCAGCTAAAACCTGGTATATTATATGCTGCCTATAATCATAAATCTAATGCCAACTCAATTGTGTAGTTCTCTATCTGTTACTGCCCTTACAAGAAGAGTGTAAGAATCAAATGAGGGTTAAAAACTAATGTTCTAGGACCAGTTCACTATGCAGTGTGGTTCCTCAAAATACCTAAATGAAATAAGGCAGTATTGATCCTCTGCTGTGAGAATGCTAAACTTCTGCTGAACACAACATCTCATTAAAACTCTACAAGCTGCTCTTTAGTGCTATAGTTATTTTTAACCATTTTCTGTACAAGAGTTTTCTTTAGATTAAGTAGTTTTCAGTGTGGAAAGATCAATGCAGCTTTTTTGAACTTACTTTGGCTGACTAAAAATAATCTGCAAGGTAACAAACAAAACCTATTTACAGCTCTTCTGGTAAAAAAGAGAAGAGGATAGCTATCTTGTGGAGAAGTATTGACAATCTATACCTCAAACACTTCTATGGGATACTTTTTCTGTTTATTAAGGCAGCTAATTTCTACATAAATTTATAGTTAAAAGAATAAAGATTGAATATTCCGACATTGCTCATAGCTGCAGTTCCAATAACACTTGTAGAAATCTTATACATTTACACCAAGTATTGCTCTAGTTTACTTTTTTCTCTGTAAATTATTACAGATATTGTTACTTCAAGATGGATCCAATCAAATATACCAAGCACAGAACAAAGATTTCCTTCAAGCATCCTTAAATAATTATATTTGTGAAGGCTACAGAGAAACAACACATTAAATGATCTTCCTGGGGCACTGAAAATACCAATTTGAAAAAAGAGTAAATAGGAGCCAGAGGACTTGGAACCTAATGTGAATGCTGCAGCCCCAAATTTCATTTTGCTATGTGAAGGCTGTGGATGGATTTAATTATATCTATTTATATAGAGAGGGAGGCGGTATAAATACAGTATTGTTTTCCAGACTTCTAAAATTGGAACAAGAACCTTTTTTTCCCTGCAAAATTAAATATTTCAATTTAAAGTGTTTCAAATTTATAATTGTTGCTCCACTGTCAACCCAATTAAGAAAGGACACAACTGAAAGAAAATAGAAAAAATCTGGATAATGTAATCCTTTAATACCCAATTTTTATTTTGTGAATTTGGACATTGATTTATGAGGACCAATAAAGCAAACTTCTCATCCCATCTTAATCAACTATCTATTCAGTGTGCTATTCAAATATTGAGAAATCCAACTAAAAAAACCCACTGAATCTCTACTATTTAAATGAACATATGCTGAATTCTACATTTTCCTCCTCACAGGTTTGACGTGAGATTCCTTAATACAGCTTTGAGACAACACTGTTAAAGTAAAAATATAGAAGAGCAAGGATTTTTACAGGAGTATACAGTTTTCTCCTTGTGACTATTAAATGAACCAACCTCAATATCAGGAAAGTGATTTTACATTTCCTTTCTGTAGAATATTTTGTTGTGATTCAGTTTTAAGAGTAACATTTTAAAAGTAGCAACCATATTGCTAAAAAAAAGCAAATATAAGACAAATATGTGTTTTTCTCATAAAGTAAAATTGGTGAAGATGAGTGAAGATTTTGTGTTCATATCATAGTTAAATAATTTCTACAGTTACTATGGCTTTGTAAATGTTATAATTTTGTGTTTTGTAATTTTATATCCATTCCTTTTTTTTTCACAGGATGACTTAATGGGCGCATGTAACTAATTGGATCCTCTGTAGAACAACTTCCCAATTCTTTAAGATTGCCAAAGGCACATGATGAATAATAGGCAAATCAATAACACTTGAATATACCAGAATACGTATTTCTCTGTGACTATAAGAAAATCTGTTTCTTAAATTTGCCATAAATTATATAGATTTATAGACTGTAACAAAAACGAAAATACAATTCATAAAATTAAGGACAAATATAGGAAGCCTATGTAATATTAGCACCAAATGTTCTAAGGAATAGCCAAGTTTTAAATAGTTTTATAGCTATTTAATAGCTTATAATCCAGGAGATTCAAAGTATTACGTACCTTGGGATGAAAGTTGTTCCAAAACATGGGTATGCAACTGAGAAGTCATGCCTTCAAGTATCATTCACTTCACCTCATATGGGATGGACTCCTTCAAAAGGTCTTTTCTAAGAAATATATGGTGCATGCCATATCTTCTCAGGAGATAATGACTTGCAGATAAATGGACTAGAGACCTATAGAATGTGCACATTTGTAGACATTGATCCCATTCAAAATTAAAATTGGAACTAAGATAGAGCCAGATCTATTTCAAATCAACTTTGATTCTATTTTGTGGGACTTAATTTGAGCTTGCTTTGATCCATCCGGACAGTCACAGCCCCAAGCACTGGGACTGAATGGATTTCTCTAATGTTCTGATCTTTCCCTGATCACTACATTAAGGTTGCTGAAGCATCTAGAGGCCTTATAGGCAAATTTCAGCCAGAGGTATATCCATGATTTCACCTGATTAAGTCCATGTGAAGCAACCATACCTGCACTAGCATAACATGAAGAAACAGATCTGATCCACTTATTTATTTAGTGTATGGCATATCATACAAGGCTAGCAATATATATGAACATTTCAATTGATCACCTCAACTGATCAAGGATAATGCCATCATCTGGCATTAATTAATAACAATAAAATAAGAATAAGTACTTAAAGTTGGATTATTTCACATAAAGGAAAATACCTACTGTTACAAAAACAACATAATATGACATTTATGAAAGATGGGGTTGGATTATCTATTGCGCTAATGAAGTGAATGGGTTCTGTCAGCTATTAGCACAGCCATGTCTGGGTTGGCTATAATCTTTCAGGAGGTGATTATGATTGAATCTTGATGGTGGTTAATCCTCTTTAAGAGCAAGTGTGGTACCACTATGTCTTAAACAGTTAGTGGCCCATCCCCTCTTCACCATTAGATCCAGTGGTCTTGGACAATTTTCATCCAGCTTTCAAACTTCTCTTTATAGTAAAGGTTGTGAGGAAAATGGATGCAGAGCAGCTTTAAAGAACCCTTGAAGTACATTATCAGAATCCCTTTCAATCTGTATTCAGCCCCAGATATAGGATTGAGATAGCATTGATCACACTCTTGCATAACCTCTGGTGAGAGCAGGACAAGGTTGGTGCATCAGTCTTTCTTCTTAACCTTTCAGTGTTTTTTTTATTAAAGTAAATGATATTGCTTATTTCCTTAATTATGATTGATACCAAATGTGTAATTTTTATTGCTATGTTATTAACTTGACCTTATGGAATAGTATTTGAAAATTTCATGTTAATTATTAGGTTTAGTGCTTATGAGACTATTAACTACTACAGTACAGTCATTTGAAGTAGGATATTAACATTATAATAAGTAAGTCAAAAATATTATTTACAAAAATTAGAGAAATAAAGAACACAGATCATATAGATCCAATGTTGATTTAGTGTGCAATCAGTTAGTCTTCCAATATTTATTTTTTCACAATTTCACAATTATTAATGTAAAACAACCCATCAGTCATCTAATATTGTGCATTTGATTTGTTTGGTAGGTGAAGAACTCTATGTTAAATTATTACTACTGTTATTATCAGATTACATTTAGAATTTATTAGAATGATTTTGACATTTATTTCTCTCTTCTATTGTATTATCCAGCCTACTCAACTTAATCTGTTATAATCTTTAATTATACTTAGCATTTCCTAATAACTGCTCAGTAAAGTGATTAATAAAAATGTGGAAGATTATCAGACCTATGATTGAACCTTGAAGAGAAACAACTATTTTTTTCAATGAGCTTTCAGTTAAATATCATGCCATGTATCCCACACTTTTTTAAAAAGTAACAATTAAGTAAGTTGACCCTCCATAGCTTCTGAGTTCAGTAAACGTTAGCTAGGTGGTATAAACCAGAATGTCATGAAATAATCTGTGGGAAAGATTTAAATAATAAATTTGTGTCTTAAGGCAGTTTCAAAAACTGAATTAAGGTTAGTCTGGCAAAGCTTTTTTGGTTGCAAACGTTGAATTACTTAGGTAACATATTCAGCATATTGAGTTTTGATTTGCTTTTTGTTTATGTACAGTAGCTTACTTTGCCAGTTTTGGCAGAGGTGTAGTTTTTCTCCTTGATAGTTCCTTAATTAGGATGCTGTTTTCTCATGTTTTCACCTGATGCTAATCCATGCTTATCTGAGTATTGGTGGCTGGAGATGATGTGTTCTGTTTTTTGTTTGCTTTTTTTTTTCTTAGCCTTTTTATTGTCTCTTCTGAGTGGTGTGTCTGATGATGGCTCATTTGTCTGAATGCCAAGCTTCCAGGAATTCTCTAGATTTTTGGGATTTAGCTTGGTTTAGGTAGGATGTTCATGGCTTACTAGCTGAAACTATGATTGAATCTGATGATGTGTTGTGAAATTAAGAACTATTGTTCATTGTTTATTCTGACTGCTAGTTGGTGACTATAATTTTGTACTTTGTGAATTCTCCAGGATTTTTCAGAAGTAATGGGTCAGAACTTGTTTAGGCAATCCAGCAAGTTCCTTGAGTATTCTAGGATGCAGTTCAATTGGTCATAGAGATTTCTGTCTATCTCAATCCTCCTTCTTACAGTGCCCTAGCAGAACAAATGCCTTTTTTGTTGGAAAAGACTGAATCAGGTAAGAACTGAATAGATATGCCTTTCCTTTGTTACCTGCCTTTTCTCTGCCTTCTTCAATAAGCTGATGGCAATCTTTTCTAAAGTGTTTCTCTACCTTTTTCTTTCAATATATCTGAAGAAGCATTTTTTGTTTTTTTTTCCACATCATTTACTGACCTCAGTTCCATTCTGAGCTTTACTTTTTCTTTTGCAGTTCCAAGGTACCTGTATTTCTTCTCCCTTGTTACTAATTTTCTTTTCACCTCCTTTATGGATCCATTTCCAGATATTTGTAATGATTGAAACTGTGTTTCAAAACAATAGATAATGTGAAAATATTTTTAAAAATACATAGAAAAGGTAATAATGCATATCATCTAAATGAAGGAAAAGAAAGCCAGTAGTGGTTAAGGTATCATGCTAGAACCAGGACACCAGGACACATGAATTCTAGTCCTGTCTAAGGCCCAAGGCCACCTGGGTAATTATGGGACATCTACCTTATCTCAGCCCTAGGAAGAAGGCCATGGCAAACTACTTCTAAAGTCTTGCTAAGAGAACTGCTTGTCCAAGCAGTTGCCACAAGTCAACAGTAAAGAAGAAGAAGAAGAAGAAGAAGAAGAAGAAGAAGAAGAAGAAGAAGAAGAAGAAGAAGAAGAAGAAGAAGAAGAAGAAGAAGAAGAAGAAGAAGAAGAAGAAGAAGAAGAAGAAGAAGAAGAAAAAGAAGAAGAAGAAGAAGAAGAAGAAGAAGAAGAAGAAGAAGAAGAAGAAGAAGAAGAAGAAGAAGAAGAAGAAGAAGAAGAAGAAGAAGAAGAAGAAGAAGAAGAAGAAGAAGAAGAAGAAGAAGAAGAAGAAGAAGAAGAAGAAGAAGAAGAAGAAGAAGAAGAAGAAGAAGAAGAAGAAGAAGAAGAAGAATTAAGATTATTATTTATTAAGGCCATTATACAACAGTTCTATTATAATGCTGCAAATCTTCCTACTGCTTATCTTTGGAAATAAAATGAAATGTCAAAATGTATATATTAAGTGCTTCTATGACAAAGAATATGTGCATGTGATATGAATCAATGTGGTGTAACTTTTCTCAGACTTGATTGGAAACTAAATCTATCTATCTATCTATCTATCTATCTATCTATCTATCTATCTATCTATCTATCTATCTATCTATCTATCTATCTATCTATCTATCTATCTATCTATCTAACCAAACTGGGTCAGTGTAATACTTTATAGGCCCATAACTTGCAGTGAAGAATCCTTCATGCTGCAATGGATTAATTTGCTATGATAGTATACACATGGAGATCAATATAAAATGAACATTGTTAAAGATGTGCAGATGATTATATGCTATTTTTAATTAATTGGAATATAAGCAATAATAAGTTATTCCAAAATGTATTTATAGGAATATGTATTTATATGTTTAAATACATTAAACTCAAGATATGATTTAACTTGTCTTATTTTATTGAAAACTTCAATAAAGATATTTAACCTAAATTAGTGATTATATGTTTATTAAATACGAATGTAAATAATTATTAATGTTTTTTAGAAAACAGTAGCTTAGCAAACATCTGATCTAGCGTATCTGCAGTGTACTTACCCTTTAAAAAGAAATGACATAGCTAGAAATACTACATCACTCCAGTCGAGATATTCATGCTTGCCAGCTGACATTTCAGCAAAAAACTCATAGTTGGCTAAATATATGTATCTGGAAAAATCATTTCACATTAGTAATGATAAAAGTTTCATTATCAAGAAGGATGACCTCTAAACAGTCCTGTGGCCTTGATAACAATGTAGACAGTTTATCATTATACAGAAAAAATTCTGAAGATTACTCCAGCAGTTATTCTTTTTAGTGAGCTTTTCAATTTATCTATTGCACTGATTTTTAAAATTGGTTCTCCCTTTCCATTATTTTTGGTATGCTGGGAAGATATGATAAGAAAGTTAATTTATATTGATATCTAGCTCAAATATATGGGCAGAATTTCATTACAAATACAATGTTTCAAAATGATTTAGGTTATTCCAAATGCCATTTGGATATAAAACAAAATTAATTTTGTTCCCCCCCCCTAAGGTTGCAGTCTGAACAATTATTAAAATTGTATTAAATTCTGTTTTCAATTTAGATTCCAGTAGCCAGGAATATTTGCATGCTAAGCCAAATATGTAAATACAACATAAAAAACCCTGTATCTGTCTTCTCCAATATTTCACTCCCAGGCAATGCAAGTTTTAGATGAACTGGCTGATGATATAATAAATGAAATCTAAATTTCTCCTTTTGAGAAATGTTGCTCTAGAGATACATTCTTTGATATGAGAAAAAGTTGGGTGTTAAAGTAGGTGGGCATACTAATGTGAATTTATTGATACAAAACATCATCGAGAGACTGAAAAATAGTTTGAGAACTATTGCAAACTCATGATAACATATGTTAACTGGGTTAATTAACTGCCACAGATAGCTTAGATTGTGGCTGTATTATCAGTCTGGATATTTAGATTAGGTAACATGAAACTGGAATCAGAAAAGCTAATAATATTTATGTTGCAAGCATTAGGAAATCTTGTTACAAGAAACTGAAATGTGAAATGGAAACCAGTATTTCCAAACAACTTCTATTTCTTAATTCTCTGATGATTTCTTAATTCTATGTATCCCACAGAAATCTTACGAATTGCTTTGCTTTCACACATACATTGCTGCAGGATATTTATGGAAGTTCTGAAACTTGTTTCTGAAATTGAAGAATTCAAATACTCCCAGAAATTATAGCCCACAAATCTTTCAGCATTCCTTTTTAATATCCCTAATGTAATATTATTAATAATTTAGTGCTTGGTTCCAGGTAATGATTTTGTTTTTTCTTCTTTGTTTCTAAAAAGCTAAAACTGATCTTCTGATTCATAAAATTACATATTTATTTTGTTCTAATTCAGCACCATATAAAACAATGGTATTTTCAGTCTGTGATGAAGTCTTCTTTTTTCCTGCCCAGTTCTTGCAACAATTATTCCATTACAACTCCAATTATTCCACAATTCTATTTTTTCATGATGTTCAGATTTCCTTTGTCAAGTGGTAACTCCTTTGGCTTCCCTTTGCTGTATTTTTTATAATATGAAAGTTGGCTTCCCAACTGAAATATTTAAAGGTGAGATAATTCAGAGGAAAAAAAATACTTGCTCTCCATTTGGAAAGCCTAATCTAAATCCAATTGAGGCTAGAAAAAAAATGTCTATCTGATAAGTCATCTTAGCTCAACATTTCCAGTTGAAAAAATATAACTGCCCTTCTAGCTCATACAATTACTCAGAACAATACTATGTATATTGTTGGAATGGTTGGTTCAACCCTTTAAGGCAGATTTCCTACTTCTCCCCACGCCAAAAAGTATCAAAGCCAAGATTGCCATAAAGTGCAAAATCTGTCAGACCCTGCGAGTTTTCTGGATCTGAGGTAAGTCTAGCTGCCTACAGCGCTGGTTCATATGTAAGTTTTGCTTGCTATGATAAAGTATTTTCTTTTGCATACAGTTCCCTGGTCATGATAAAGCTGGGTTCCCAAGTGGTCTTAGACGTTTCTCTAATTTTTTGGCACAAAATGTGAAAACACTAGCAAACCAGCTTCTCAGTTCCTTTTATTTCCATTTGCATTTATATAGATAAATGCATACTTTTCATTGTTATGTAAGCAGTAATTATGATGTTCAAGGAATCTCATTATCACCAGATAATATAATATTATGGCTGCCACATTGAAATAATAATAAAGTTCTATTTATTATCACTGTTTGGTAGTTATTCTACATAGCCAAATGTTCATGTCATACTACAATATTCTCATTTAATCTAATTTTAAACAAGTTTGATTTCCATGGAACTTATTATCAGACAGAACTAGGATTGTAAGCAATAATACTGGGCTTACTTTATGAGAACCTATGTTACCTTCTGAGTCAAATTATGGTTGATAGCACTTTAAGATTTACTCAACCTGCTTCTGTCTTCTTGAGCAAGTTGAGTGTCATTTTCTATTCCCAAATAAGACACATTTTTCAGTCATCTGATGACACATTCACTCTTGATTAGCTGTTGTGTTAGGTGTTAGGTGTTATGGCTAATTAAATAATTGCAATTTTTAGTAAGGAGCAATGGAACACCTACTGCCAGATATAGACATTACTTGAAACAAACTTAGTGGTGCCAATCATTAGGGGCTCAGCTAAGCTTTAATGTCTCTGTTGAAGGCAAGCTCTATTGAAGAGTTTGACTTTATTCTTGAGGCAAGACTTCATTGAGTCTGATGCTGTTCTAGCAGTGTAAGCTACTGTTAATTGTTTGATCTTGTACCAGGCAAAAATTATTGTTTTTGACTGTTTTTAGTTCTCTATCACTGTATTGATTTGCATGGATTATTTTTCCATTTGCATTCATTTATAATAATAAAAAATATATCCACCACACCACAGGCAAATGTATTATCTAATTTCTATTTATAACAGATCTATTAAAATTCTTATTATGAATCTCAAATAGTTGAAAGTATATGCCTGTTTCAAACAGCAGTTAAATTGAACTTCTCTGATTGATTTTACTTGTTTATGAACTAAATCTATAATATCATGGAAATAATTTTAAGAACATCCTGCACAATTTTTTTCTATTGATAAACAATTCATTCTCAAGCATCTTAAAATCATACTCATATTCTTCTGTCTAACAGTAGATGTAAGATCATAGTTCAGTGATAATTAGCATTTCAAGTTTTAATGGTTTAATTAAAAGGATTACAGTTTGATTTCCAAGTTCTAAAACTTACTGCATTTTTTGCAATGCAGTTAAGATCACGTATAAAAGACATAGTATCTCTTTCTAATTTTCTTCTCTGTCATTTCCCCATCAATCTCATCTTAGAGATAAAATGCTGCATAAGGTTCCATCTGTTATTATTTTCACCCATAGTTTTCAATCATATTTCAAAATGAAAATTGAAGTGGTGTACACACATATGAGATATCATTCAATGTTACAGTGAATATCATTGTGATGATCTGTTTCATTTGATTTGCTCTTCACATTCAACTTCCTACTTAGTTAATTTTAGGTTCCAACTATTTTATGAATTTCAAACACACATGATCCATAGAAGAAGTAAAGGATGAAATGTCAATGATGACATCCTTCATTATACCCTTACATCATACATTATGTCAAACAAAATCTCAATATTTACATGAAACTATCACCACTCATGTCATTTTGGCATTATTACGGTTTGCTGCAGGTGTATTAAAATCTGATGCACAGCTTGAGAGAGATATCTAATAGCATCCTATACAAATGGAAGCCTGGCATTATACATTCCTCTTGTATCCCAATAATATTTAGGTGTGATTTTTTAATATGGTGTGAATATTTACTTGAAGAAATTCAGATCAATTAGAAAGTAGACTTGAATCAGAATATTGTGTTGTTTGGATAATTCAGATCCTATTATATTTTCAAGTGGACTCAATTTAAAATTATGATATAACTGTTCAAATCGGACTCAGATTCTGTCAGATTTGCCTTAGTTCATTAACTTTCCTGGTTTTGCCAATAGTGAACTCTACAATGATGTACTGTAGAATAAGATTGAGAAAATGGCTTGGATAAGTCAAACTATACTTAATGGAGCATAATTCAATATTGATGTGCTTATTTTTGTTTTAAGTGTCAGGTGTAATTGTATTTTTCATCTCCTTCCTGCAGAATAATTTGAATGCTTATATGCTTGATCCTTGACTTTTTTTTCTTTTGCACTTCCTTGCATGTAAACAATAAATATTCCAAGTTTGTACCAGGTGTAATTTGTGTCCATTAGTTGTGAACCAAATCCAGTGACAGAATGACATTATTTTCAGTAAACAATAAAGTAATAATGATTCCCCCTGTTGGATTTCATTATAGAATATCCACAAGGCAATGAGAGAGTGAAAACCAAATAAACATTTTATTTCCAAAGACTGCTATTTATTCTAACATTTTCCCAGACTGAAAACATTTTTGTTCAATCACTGAGAATCAAATGAGATAGCTTGTTAGTGAAACCTAGTAATTCATTAGCAATTTAAATTTTGAGGGGAACTAAAAATATTTTGTGTTTGATTGCAATTGTGGCCCTCTTTTTCTCTGTTAATTCTTATATGACATTATGTAGACCTTTCTACTTTTTTAAAGTACCCTTCCATTGCTAAGTCTAGCCCTCTTGTGCTGTGCAATATCACCAAGAAAGGAAAGCAATTGGGCATCATCTTCAAGCAAACATTAAATTGTGTTTGCAGATACTTATGCAAGGCTATTTGACAACTTAATTCTGGAAAACACCATCCCACCCTATAGAAGCACCATAGATCACATGAACTTCAGGTGTTGGCTAATAATAAAAAGCTGAAAACTCTTTCACATCAAGCTTACTTCCTTAGGACTTCAGGCCATATTATATTCTTAGCAAGATTATGGAAATGATTTGGTATTGACTTCTGGAATTATTTCCCGTTTCCCATTAGAGCCTCCAGCCTTTTCTTTTCCTGGTGGATTCTGTGCTAAATACTAATTAGATAGCATTCAGCTTAGCTTCAAAGCCCAGATAAGGTCAGCAAAGTATCATTGCCTGTTGTAGACTAACTATAATACTCATAAGCTTTTGAAATCTTTTATTTATCAACTTATGAGAAGAGATGTATCTGTTAGAAGAGTTCTTGTTTCCATCTGCGTTTCATTAAAACAGTTTATTTCTCTTTCAGCTAGGTAATTACGGTACTATAAATTAAGGGGTTGGCAAAGGCTATTGAGAGAGATATGTCCCTGTTAGTGATGTAAAAGCAAAGGTTTTGGCTTCTGTGTAACAGCAGAGTGCCTGCCAGAAATAAGAAAACACTGAGAATATTAAAATCCATGACATCAAGTGTGCTGAACTGAATATATTTAAAAAGTGCTTAATTATGGCATTGACAAGTAAACAAAACTTGCACCATAAAATTGATAGATTATCAGTAGGATTGCTAAGAGCAGAGTAAAATCAATATAAGATTTATATCTCCCACTGACCATAGGTAGGTAGATTTTTCACAAAGACAATCTGACAGAAAGATGGGAAACTTGCATGAAATGAAATATGCTCTAAGTACACAATTATCAAAATAGTTCATCTTTTAATCTTCAGGTTGGAGTTCTAGCATCAAATGGACAACTTGAGATCAGAATGTTTTAGGGAATTGGTGTTTTTAACCTTTTCAGTTGCTGAGAACTTTTCATATGATATCCAAGTCAAAAAATTAATTGGTCCAATCTATAGCCTCTGTAGTAACAAAATTATCTAAGGGTTGTACTAACATTTTCTTTACAGCAAAATTTTTAGAAACAGAGAACTTGCATGAGAGAAACACAGGAAATCACAATAAATGTCTAAGGATATAGTAGTTATAGCCTAATATTTGAAGAAAAGGGAATCTGAATAAATTATACTATTATTGGGAATCTAAATTTATAAAATTTATGTGTTTATGCTAAATGAGATTCAGGAAATCCCATTGCTTATGCCTTTGTTTTATACATAGGTTAGCTCTTTTTATTGGTTTTCAAATGCAAATTATTATAAATATATTATAAACAATTATTATAAATAAATTATAAACAATTTACATCTGGAGATGGTAGCTGATGATTAATAAACTCTGGTGTTATGCTAATTGCCTCACCTGTTGTATTCTTAATTGTACCCACTTTTTAAATGTATGTTTCTATTGTGCATTGTAACTAAGTCCAGAAAAAACATCATCAATTTGAGTAATATATTTTGTACCTTCTTAAACTTTTAAGAAACAGTGGAAACCAAGATGAAATATTCTTGATGCAGTATCTCTTTTGTCCTACCTGCTACAACAATATACTGATTTTTTTTTCATGTTAGGAAAAATATGTTTACAGTCCTTGGAAGTTTCAAGTATTTCTACAAGTCATTTATTGCAGAGATCAAATTTGATTCAGGTCTCCCTCACTCAATAACACCAGTTATTGAATATCTACCTCATTTTAAGTTCTATTAGTCAAGTAAGTGATCTTTGGAATATAATGCATAGATCTAGCTTTTTCTGTGTGGATGTAATTTCAAGACACCTCTTTAAACATGGGCATAACTAATGCTTCACACTTGATATTGGAATTCCTCAACCTTTGCAGACTGGTGGGGGAGAGAGAGAGGATAGTTACTCATAAACGGCAGGCAAATGTGCGTGCAGCTCCATTTGCATGAATGGCGGGCACATGCGCTCGCTGTTCACATAAATGCAGTACACAGGCACATGCTAGATGCTTGCACAAGTGGGGATACTCTTGCACATGGTCTCCCACCACTTCCACACAGCCTGGTTCCAAACAGCTTAAGACCCAATAATCAGTCATGGCTTGGGGATTGGGGACCCCTGCCCTAGGACAACACATTCAGGTTAGGTTTATATACAACACAGAATAATGTTTGGTTTTGGCTTAGTGTGTTGCTAAATACAGACATGAAACTTCATAACTAAAATTCCCTCTCCACAAATATTTTTTGTATAAGTAGAAACATATGGAAGTTTGAGGATATTTCCTACAACATTTCTAGTGGCTTTTCCATTCACAATGGAAATATAGCAAAAGACAAAGCAGCTGTTTACAACGTGCTACATGCTGCCTCTAGTTTTCCTTTCAGCAAGCTATTCCTTACTTTCCCCTCCCTTTTTGTTCTTTTTGTAGGCAAGTAGAAAAAGAATTCTATTCTATAGTCATTCACAGTTACTATTTTTTTAAAGAAAAGCTATAAGGCCCATTAGGTTTCCAGGGACATTTGTTGAAATAACAATAATGTTGGAGATATGTGCTTTGATTTGCAGCATGTCAGTTTCCCTTCTGTAAAATTAAAGTAATTTATACTTTCTCTTTATGATTCTATGAGGCAAATTCAGCCCTTTTTAGAGAAGCTGAATTAAATAAGGAATTCTTTATCTATTTTGGAAGATGTCTTAAAAATGGTAAAATCTGTAGCTGTAAGCTATTTTATGTCACCCACTGGTGTATTCCTATTCAATAAATATTAAATATACATACAAAATAATAGAGATGGTTCCCCTCCCTGGCCAATAGCTAAATCTGAACTTTATAGAGTTTTCATTAGGACACCGTTGAATACTTAGCACTAAAGAACTAGTATATTTTTACACATCAATCTTGCAGTATCTCCTGTAGGATACTACATTAAGTAAAGAACTATACTGTGTTAATAAAAATTAGATCTAATAAAAATCTAATCAGATTCATTTTATTCAAATAATTGAAATAACTTTGAATAATTCCTAATTTTAATTTCCAAGTAAAGTCTGGATGAGGTTGCACTATCCCAGATAGACTGGGGCGCAACTCATTGGTCCGCCTGGATTCACAACTCCTGCTCAAAGAGCAAGTGGTAGTCATGACTAGGAGGGCCTTTGAGCAACTTTGCATTGTGCATCAGTTGCGCTGTTACCTGGACCCTGAGGCCCTGTGCTCAGGGGTTATTGCAATGCACTCTACATAGAGCTACCCTTGAAGAGCATGCTGAAGCTGCAGCTTGTGCAGAATGCAATGGCATGCACAATTCTGGGAGCTCCTATGGCTGCACATATAATACTGTTACTGCACAAGCTGCGTTGGTTGCCAATTTGCTTCTGGATCCAAATCAAGGTGCTGAAAGGTACATTCAAAGTCCCATATGACATGGCTCCAGGTTATCTAAGGACCCAACTTTCACTAATAGGACAAGCCTGCTCCACTGGTGCCAGTGGAAGAGGTCTGCTATGGATCCCTTTTGCTAAGGAATTGAGGCAGGCAGGATCAAGGAGAAGAGCCCTTTTATCCCTGTGGAACATTCTACCACCTGAGGTGAGAACTGCCTTCTCCCTTTAGGCCTTTCAGAAAGTTATGAAAATTTGGCATTGCTGATTGGCCTGGGGCCCTGAGGGGGATGCTCACCACTGGAGGTGGCTGATAGAGTAAGAAGATCTCATCCGCATCCAATCCATCTCTTGTAGGCATGGTTTTAGTGCTGTTTTTAATAATATTTTAATGTTGGTTTCTTTTAATCTTTTAACTGAGGAGTCCTTGGAGCTCTCTGAGCTAGGTTGTTTTGTTGCACATGTTTCATTACCCAAACTAGGTAACATCAACAGTGCTAGTACTGAGTACCAATACTAGCATGGATAATGTTACCTAGTTTAGGTAATGAAATGTCTGCAAGAAAACAACCAAGCTCAGAAAGCAATAAGGACCTCTTATTTCATCCCTTAACTACAAATATTCTCCTTTATTGGTACCACATATGGGTGTCAAATGCTTCAGTTAGCATGCAAATGGGAAAAAAATGCCTGTAGGCACACTTCCACCAGAAACAACTTTTCTTCCTGCATGAATGCCTATGACTGCACGCCCTACCTACCAGTGTCAGATACAAACCTCCAATTAACTGTGCAGCTGAATGGAAAATAGCCTAAAAATGTAGGCAATAAATAAGATGCATACCTCAGAAAATTAGTACTGATGATGTTACCTAGTTTGGAGATACTGTATATGTGAACTGGAACTACAAAAATAAATCTTGACTTAAACTATGGACATAGTATTTCATATTTCATTAGATTTTAGTGTTTATTTATTTTGTAAAAATAGCTCAGTAAAAATAAAATACTTGGGTGGAAAACCATCAAGAGATTTCACCCAGAACTATAGAGTCCATTGGGAAGAATTTCTTTATAAAGCTGTATCTCTTGTGTTTTTTGTGCTGTAACAATCTTAAGGCAGATCATTTTGGCAGGCAAACTGTGCCAGGAGCATTACCACTATAGAAATGACCCAGGCATACTAGTAATTACCCATCTAGTGTGTGAAGGTAGGCTTTAAAATGAGAGTCTCTGATGATTTAAGTGAGCAGTATATTGCAGTCAGTGGGATGGTTGTGCAACAGGTATGTCATAAATAAAAAGCACAAGAGATTGAGAACAAATACTATTTTACAACTTTTACAGCATTAACAATTTCAATTAGTGTTTGAATCTACAATTAAATTTGTACGGTGGGAAAAAAATAATGGCTGAAAATGAGATTACAAATGAGAACAACAACGTACATCCTCACCACAATAATTTGAATTCAGACATGGAATTGCATCTCCTCTGCATCTGTTATGCATTCACAATAAAGCTCTCATTATTGGACTTAATACTAATTTATTCCTATGCTTGATCCATACAAATATAGAAGGAATTTTGACTTTATGGCCTAAGCAGAAAACAATAATTTTGCCATTTTAATTGCCTATACAGCTTTATTGAAATAAAATGGCTCTACTCAGATGTCTCAGAAAATGTTAGCCACATGTTTATTTCAGAGCAGTAATAGTTTATTTGTACTTTATTTTTTGCAGATTGAAATAAATAAAAAATGGAGTTATAACCTCTTAATTTTTGTACCGCTCAGGGTCTAAATCTGTTCTATATGTAAGTCAACCAATGTGGCATTGCTGCTAATATTTAAAATTAGGCAAAACTGAACATTTTTATGATTTGAAAATATGCCATTAAGCCATTGTCAAGTCTTAACACATAAACAGATTCTCTCCATGACTATCTGTCACTACCTGGTCATCATCACTGCAGTTACTTTCTTTCTTAAAAATTTACAACATAAATCAAAATAGTAACCAATAAAATGCATTCTATTTTTTAAAAATACTAATAAGGTTCATAACTGTTTTCTAAATTGACACCTTCCTTTTAAGATAGCAGTGCAATGAATGTCTTTTATGTTGTAGTTAAATAAACAAAAAAAAACCTGGATATGTGAAGCCCATTAAATCAGAGGTCCCCAACCTTTTGGGCACCAGGGACCGGTTCCGTAGAGATAGGTTTTTCCACAGACTGGAGGGTCTGTGTTTTTTGTGTGCTGCCTTCATCTCATGGATGGGGTTTTCTTGTTTGTGTGGTCCAGTTGTGGCATGCCACAGACCGGGGGTTTGGGGACCCCTGCATTAAATGATACATGCAGGTTTTCTCAAATTTGGCAGATTCAAAAAATATGGATCTCAGGTTCTAGAATTCCCCACCCAGAATCACTCATGACTGGAAATCTTAAAAGTCCAATATCTGAATAGTTTCAAAATTTCAAAGAAGTAATGTAGAGAAGGAAAAGACTCCCTGAGCTTTATTAAAGTTATAAATTTATTAAGAACTTGGGCAGCAATACTTTCTGGTGAGCCTTCAGATCTCACTTAGAAGGTGCAATGTTTGATATGGGAGTGAAGATATAAGAATATCCTAGCATAACCTGTGCTAGTATAATGGAAAGCATGTTAAAGAAAACAACTACCAGAGAAACTGTTGAAAGCTCAGGTTTTCATATAAAAAGCAAGATAAAAAAACCTGAAAACTTAAGCAGTAGGTAGAAAAACTTTGTCTGGCAAATTATTGTTATTATGGTTCATTGCTTTAGACCGAACTTGGAATTTTTATTCACCCTGGAGTCCTTCCTAAGGACCTGGAATAGGGATGGGACCTGGAATAGGCAGATATTCCTGTTTAATGGTGTTAAAGGGATTGTCACAGAATGTAAGCTGTCTTTTGCCATTTCTATTGGTGATTGTGCTGACAGTGTTCTAATATTTCATTATTTTGAGATTGTGTTTTGTGTGTGTGTGTGTGTGTGTGTCTGTCTGTCTGTCTGTCTGTCTGTCTGTCTGTCTGTCTGTCTGTCTGTCTGTCTATCTATCTATCTATCTATCTATCTATCTATCTATCTATCTATCTATCTATCTATCTATCTATCATCTATTGCGTCCTATTTTCCTCAGAACAACAATCCTATGAGGTGGGTTGGGCTGTCCCAAAGGCATATAGCCAGTTTTCATGCTTAGAACTCATAGTTTTCTGGTTCCTAGGCAAGGAACCAGAATGAATGAGCAGGTCATTCATTATTACTAAATGAGAAGTGATGAAGATAGTAGATTTTGACACTTGAGCAACAATGGAAACTATAGCCATGTCAAAATTCCTATGAGAAATCTCAATGTTTTTTTAAAAAAATAAATTACACTGATAAGAAAACGTTATCAAGAGTATTTATTAGCTATAAGCTAGAAAAAAAATCTACCTTTAAAAAGGTAGAATGCAAAATAATTCTAATTAATTTATTATAGAAAAATATGTGAGGAATGGTATAATTTGATGAATTTTTCAAACTTCCTTTCATTAAATGAGAAAGTCAATGCCAATGAATAGTATAATTCTGGCTACGTAATCAAGTGGAAAAAAGGGCAAAATCTGATAAAGAATTGATGAAGAAAAATGTTTTCAAACCAGCTAAAAGGAAGGCACATATTTAATATAGGGATTTCACAGTGGCAACACTAATTTGCACATCAACAGGGTAGTGCATGATTTTTGTCACAATAATGAATTTGCTATTACAGGAGCTAGTAATTATTATACAACAGAGTTTAAGCTGGTTAACATTTTAAAAGCTAGTTCTCAATCTCCATATGCGTAAACATCTTATTTAAGTATCTACCATGCTTTGATATGAAGATGACCTTGTGGAATCTAAAAATATTTGCAGTTTTCATCTACTGTTTTCCTCTCCTACAATTCCTTTTAAAATCAAAGGAACGAATAGTGTTAAATAGATAAATAAAGTAAATAAATGCATCCAATTATTGAAAGTCATGTTTATGAATGAGGTAGTCTGAATGACTTAAGAATGATAGACTGATTATTGTTGGGAAAGCTGAAGCAGGAGTTGAGGACCTCTTGAAATAGACTTGTTTGGTAGTAATTAGAATGCTTGAAATGAGAATTGAGATTTCTGTCTGCCTGGCTATAGAGTTTGACTATTTTTTTCAGGTGGCACCTACCACTTGCACAATAGATAGTATACATTGAAAGTTTTGTGACACTGCTATAGTTTCATGACATTGGAAAATCTTCTCCAAGATCTTGCAAACATTTTTCATAAGAATACAGTGTCACATGAGATTATTTTTTTTTGCATTCTCACCTGAAATCCTATGAGATCTCACAAAAGAAACTGAAATGATATTCCTTTAATTAAATCCCCCCTCTCTCTCTCTCTCTCTCTCTCTCTCTCTCTCTCTTGTATGTATAAATGCATGATCTTAATAATATTGAACTTTCTTATTACCAAGCAAATTTTCTCTGTATTGTCTGAAGCCTTGTATAGGCTTGCAAAGCTGATTCTCTACCTACCTTTGTAATTTACTGCTGTTCTACTTTCCGTAAGGGAACTACTTTAGTGGTTAAAACATCAGGCTAGAAACATGAGATTGTGAGATTGTGATAGTCCCACTTTAGGCACTCTTCCTTGTAGTTGCTAGAAGTCAAGATTAACTCAAAGAGACCCACAAAATCTTGCCAATAAACCACATGTAAATTAACCTGGAATCAATTTCTTTCTTTCTTTCTTTCTTTCTTTCTTTCTTTCTTTCTTTCTTTCTTTCTTTCTTTCTTTCTTTCTTTCTTTCTTTCTCTCTCTCTCTCTCTCTCTCTCTCTCTCTCTCTCTCTCTCTCCCTCCCTCCCTCTCAGCTTCTTTCTTTCTTGTAAAAACAGTAAAAGCTTCAAGTAGTATATTATTTCAATTGATTCTCTACAAAATTTAAAAAGACTACTATAATTAAATGATTTGCTTTTAACTCCATTAAGTATTAATAAATTCCTTTAAGATAGTTATTGGTTTTCAAAAGAAACCAATGAAATGAAAAATGAATTTCTTTTCTATTAAATCTTAAACACTAGTGCAAGATTTTTTTCCTGCTGAACTGAAAAAAAAATTGGACGAAGATTTTGATTATTTCCAATAGTTGTTGTTGCATTATTATCTGTGTTGTAACTTATTCTAGTAATTAGAGGGAGCAAACAATATTATGTCAAATCACCATGCTGAAAACAAATGGAAAAGTTGGAGCTTGTTTTTAAACAGCCTTTGGAAATTTTTATTTATTTTTAAGTTGAAATATTTACATTGGTTCAGGACAACTTAATTTATTTACTGAATAGTTTTGTCATCTCTGCTAAGCTTTCTTTAAAAGAACAGCAGGTGAAAAAGAAGAGCAGGAGAAATATTGGAAAAGGTCTATAGCAATGAAATCTTTGCAGATCTTCATATAAGAATTGGTACTTTTAGATTGTTGCTATTTTTATCCGATTTTTCAAAAAGAAAGAAAACAGCTGCAAGTATTTTCATGCTTCGCCATTATTATTTATGTATCTTTTTGTGAATTCAATCTCAAACTGATTTGAATCAAATTGGTTTGCCACTAAATCTCAGATTGAAATCAAATCTGAATTGATTCTCAACAGTATGCATGCATATATATGTATGTATGCATATAAATACACACACACAGGCCTGCCTGTTATGTATTGTTCTTAAAGTCAATAATTAGTTATTCTGACATATGTTTTATCTTTCAGCAGTTCCAGCTAGCGTAAACTAGATGACAAATTTTGTGGGAGAGAATAGAGAGTAACTTGTCAATTGTCTTTAAAATTTTTGCAAGCCTCATTTGTTGACAAGGATATTTGGATATGGATATAAGAGGAACTTTTTTAATGTTTTGAAATTGATCTATCTATTTTGGTGTTATATTAGAAATGCAGATGCATTTAGCATAAAAGTATTCAGTGCTTATATTTCAGGAGTATCAGTGTAGAACATGTCCCCAAGCTCCAGTGGTCTCCTGATTGATTTGTAAATGAGGAATGTGGTTTCTCCTTTCAGTAAAAATCCTTTAAACAAGAGCTAAACATATATTTTAAAAATCAATAACAATGCACTAAAAGAATTGCCATTATAAAGAACTAAAGAGACATTCACATGGAAATTATCTTCATAAAGCTATTACTTAGAATACAAACTTTTTTAAAAATATAAATCTATATTAGGAATAATACTGGAGGAAACCCCTTCAGACAGGAAGGCGGTGCAGAGAGTGGTGAGAATGGCTGAAAAGATCATTGGCAGTTCCCTCCCTCCCATCCAGGACATAGCACAGAAGCGCTGCTTGAGCAGGGTCTGTAAGATTATCTGGGACACTACACATCCTCTTCACGACCTGTTTTCCTTGTTACCTTCTGGGAGGAGGCTTCGTGTTATCTGAAGCAGAACATCCAGATTCAGCCAGAGTTTCATTCCATGCAGCATTAACCTTGCAAACTCTCAAGCTTCCTCCTTCCATTATATATTCAAGATGGACAATATTTAATATTTATTTGCTACGTATATGTGGAGATGTTGGTCTATACATATGTTGTTCATAGTATGTTTAGGTGTGTGTCATGTATGCGTTTTACTTTGAGAGTGGGCAACTAAATTTCATTTTTGATGTGTGCCATTGTGCCCACAGTATAAAAATGACAATAAAGATTATCTCTCTTATCTTTTATCTCTCCCCCACCCACAAAATATTTAATTCCTGATTTACATATTGCATTATTGTCTTGGAACTAAACACATCTCTCTAATTTGCACATTATTTTATTAGTTTCAATAAATCTTTCACTTAAGAAACATTTTCAGAGAATCTTGTTCCTCTATGGAATCAATGTTAACCAAGTGATCTTTGATCAAGAAGAGTTTTACCATTCTGAAGGCTTAGACAATATTGACTGAGTTTTTCTTAGCTGTTTATTTCTGTTATTAGATTATTAAAAGTATCTTTGAAATTTGGCTTGTAGATATCACTATTTCCTGAGCTATTTCTGGTTACGTCTCATATTTTCTATAAGGAAAATCACTAGCAAGATATGTATAATTCCAGAAATCATATAAAGCAGTCATGTCCCTTTTTGTATTCAAAGATTTCATAGAAACATAGAATTATAATTTTGGATGACATTTTCCAGGCCAACGTATGCAATTTCTTGAAGTGCTGGAATTAACAGATGGCTGCTCAGAATTTACCTGAATGATTCAAAAGAAATCAAGCTTCCAATCTTTTAATATTAAGAATTTTTTCCTGACATTCAATCAGAATTCACCTTTATATAATTCAAATTCATAACAATCCATTTAACTCTGTCAGTTGATAGAAAACAGATAATGATACTTTTAATAAAGCTGTGTGCTCACAAAGTGTCTCTAAATGAAGATTATTCATATCTGTACATGACATGCTCACGAAAAGCATAAATCTCTCTCTCTGTGTCATAAGTTTATTAGTGTTAATATAGTAACAAATATTACATAAGGTAATACAATTATTAGAATGTTAAAGTCTAGTAGAAAGAGATAGCTTTAGAATCTTATCAGGAACAGGTTAATGCAACATAGCAAGAGATAAAAGAGGAAAAATGTATCCTACAAATAATATTAAAAAGTCTTATCTAAAATAATCTATATTTGCTTCACTGAAAAGATCACATTCTATGGAGGTGACATCGCTTCATTACAATGACAACAACATCATTTGCTTCAGTGAACAGTTCATGATGCCTTGAAGCTTTTCCCTATCAAGTTTGCTAGAGCTTCTTAAAAGGCATTACACTCTTTAACCTTTAGTGAGAATATGTCAGTAAAGGTAAGGCATGTTCTCTGAGCAGGTGGCCAAAGCTTGAGGCCAGCTATTCTGCAGGAAATGAACAATATGCTTTCTGCAGGGCTTGTTAAAAGCTTGACGAAGAATCTGGAGAAGGAGAACATCCTTTATGAGGTAAAGAAAAACATGATTTCATCACTTCACACTTAGAAATGAAATGGTGATGTTACTTTACATTGCAGTTTTAAGCAGTGCTTCACACATCTTGAAACTTTTGCACAGCCCTATTGTTTGCCAACTTTTGATTTTTGATTGCTGCTGATTCAATTCCAATTGTAAAACAAACAAAACAACAAATGGAGCTGGCTGTAAAGACACTTAAGGACAGGTTCATATGTCACAGGATTATTTAAGGCTTACGGTGAAGTTGATTTCAAACTGTAGAACTAGGTCTTGAAAGGTTCTCAACCTTGACTTTGTTGTTGAAATACTGGAAATAGTCAAAAGTGCTAAAGGGACTTTGTGGGCCCATATGCTTAACAATGAA
>NW_015387694.1:431940-436544 GCF_001527695.2 Protobothrops mucrosquamatus
AACAACAAATGGAGCTGGCTGTAAAGACACTTAAGGACAGGTTCATATGTCACAGGATTATTTAAGGCTTACGGTGAAGTTGATTTCAAACTGTAGAACTAGGTCTTGAAAGGTTCTCAACCTTGACTTTGTTGTTGAAATACTGGAAATAGTCAAAAGTGCTAAAGGGACTTTGTGGGCCCATATGCTTAACAATGAAGATAAGTAGGAAGGAAAACCACACCAGAAAAGTCAAAATTAAGATTTTAATTTTGATAGTTACAGAAGAACTCTGCCCAAAGGATTTTTATTTTAATAACCATAACATTATGAATACTTGAGAATAGCTGAATCAACTTAAACTTATTTCTACCTACAAGATCTGTATATCAATCAGCAAACAGGTAAGGTAAAAGAGTCCCTGCAGATTTTATTCTGCTAGTCTATAGAAGGCAATGTACATCTCTGTTCCAAGGCCATTGAGCCAGCGATGTCCTAAGACATTTCTGTAGTCATGTGGCCATCATGATGTCTTGGACTGCTGTTAGCTTCCCACCAAAGTGGTACTTATTTATCTACTTGCACTTACATGCTTTAGAACTGTTAGGTTGACAGGAGCTTGGCCAAGGACAGGAGCTCACCTCATCACGTGGCACTTGAACCTGAGCGGTCGGCTTTCCAGCCGTCAAGCCCAGCATCTTAACTGCTGAATCACCACTCTTCCCATTAATCAGCAAACACATATAAATAAACAGAAAACCAGAAAATGTGAGCATAACTAGAAAAGCAGCATTGAATATACTGGTCTGTATTGTCTTTACTAATTCTAGTAATAAATGATATGATATGAAAAACAGAAATGTAATCACTAAAAGAAAGTTATGACAGAACAAGAGATGCACATTGGCATATCATATCATTTACACATTGGCATATCATTTCTTCTGTAAGGATACCAATTCCAAGAAAAACAAAATGGCACAATTCTTGGCTAATAAGCCAGGAATTGGCATTTTTAAATATAATTTTAAATATAATTTAGTAAAAGTTAAGAGATGAGTAGAAAAGACAACTACATGCCAATCGGTAAAGCTGAGCAATATCTGTTGTAAACTTTCCATGTTATAAAGTTAAATATAATAATTTATGCCTGCAAATTTTGTATAGAGATGCTGGAGTAGGGTGAAGTGTTTGCTGTCTCATTCAACAGTTTTGTGAAGAACAAGAATTCAACAGTATTAGCATATCTACACATATATGTAAACATCTACATAGTTCTTTGGCTAATCTTGCAATATTTATGAAATAAAAAAAGTTTCTTTTTTGATTCTCCATTATTGGGTATTCAGGGAGGTAATCTATTAAATGAGTTTATTTTTCAGATTAACAAAGAAAGTCATTTCTAAACTGAGTTGCTCACATAAATATTATTCACATTCCAACAAAGGGCACTTAAATTTTTTCTACAGTAATAATTCCTGAACTTTGGCAGTTTTATGGCTATTCTCTTTGCTTCTCCTAATTAAACTTGGCAAGTGTTCCAAAGAAACATTCAGTCAGAAAGGAAAAAAATGACCATATTTTATTTTGTGTATTAACTCTCTCTCTCTCTCTCTCTCTCTCTCTCTCTCTCTCTCTCTCTCTCTCTCTCTCTCTCTCTCTCTCTCTCTCTCTCTCTCTCTCTCTCTATATATATATATATATATATATATATATATATATATATATATATATATATATATATATATATATATAGTTATAATGCAAGGCTTTTAATGAAATGTTGTTCATTGTTTCAATATAGTACAAAGACTAGCTATGGGTGAGAAACCCCCAGAATCAATTGGGCTTTTTGATTCTTCCTTTCAGTTGTTTAATTATCCCTGACAGGTTCAATTAAAGTCTGCTAGAATTAGAGTGGACCTAGAGAAAAGCATAAAGAAAAGCTGAAGCATCAAAGGAAGAAATCTACTTATAAATATTATAAGGCTGACTTGTCAGTGCAAATTTTTACTGAAAATTAGAGACTTCTCAAAATGAAAAAAAACCTGTTATTGGACATGAAAGCTTATTGGATTCCTCCAATCTTTGCAAAATCCTCTTGTCAGCATTATTCACTTTCCCCCAGAATAGTTTTTTTGGCCCCTCGTGGAGAATTATAGTAGCATTTAGTTGGGGATAATTAGGATGTAAAAAGATTGCTATGTAGGTCTGTTTACAAAAGATAAGTGCCTCTCTTGATTGGCACTTTAAGAATTTTAGTAACTATACTAATATATTCAAGCACCTTTTCTTCACAATTTATCTTTGCCCATAAATGGAGAATACTGATTTATTTAGCTGGGTTATGATTCCACAATATAAACATAAACATGTCTTCAGATGGAAAGTAGACTTCTGGTGCCTATTTTTTCTCATACTTCTCAATGTCACAATTAGCTTTTGAGTAGACTAACTTGGACTAAATTCTTCAGAAGTAGTAGAATAGTATTTTTGTTCTGGGGCCTATGTACTATTTTCCAGTGGTTATATAACCAGCTTTCAAGATGACTCTGTATTAAAAGAATGTCCATATTTCATGTTTCATATATAGGATCTGGAATATTTTGGCCTTGATAAATAAAAAATTAGCCTATGATTGAAAAAGATATTCCATTAAATATGATCTTTCATGCAATGACATTCATACCTTGAAAGGAAATGGCAAACAGCAGAAAAATTGCCTAGTGTTTATCTGGTTTTCACTTGAAGGTAGCTTGTTATTGAGATTTATTGCAATGTTGAAATCATTTGAAATCAGAAACATGAGCAGCATATGTAAAATGATGTTACGGTATCTTGTTGAATCAGACCTTTCATTATTATCAGAATAAAGAATGTATGTTGTGGGTGACCTTTTCACTATGCGTTTTGACATAACCACAGCTTACAAATACATGGATTGTCATATGGATGGCAAGGCTTGTCATACTTCAAACAATTTCTTTTTCTTCTAATATATCTCTACTTCTGAATAATCTAGAGACAGTGAAAAACTATACTTCAGAAATTGTGTTGGGCAAGTGAATATTCACTCCTGTCTGAGTAAAGGTTAGTAGATATTTTGGAATTCATCACTTGAGTTGATTTCTGTAAATAAATAAAATAAAATAAAATCTATACTTAATAATTGCTTAGGCAAGAGATTAACAGGTGCTGGCACAAGGTGAGTTTCATGACTAGGAAGCTCATACCAGAACACTGATATCATATTTCTAGATATCCTTTCAAGTATCTGACTAGATACCAACCATTACACATATAAGGGAAACTCTGATCTTTTAATATTTCCAGTACTGTAAAACAGTTGAGCAGATTATTCATGAGAAACATAATCCAACAACTAGTAAGTATAGAGTTTTACTCTCTTGTTTATTTTTGTTTCTGGGGATATCAGGTACAGGTATTTGTGAAGATGGCTTTCCAAAGGATGTAATTTTTGATGGTAGTCTTAGGAATTGTTGAAGGAACTTTCTATATCAGCTGCTGTCACCAAGGAGATTTAGGCTAGAGCTGCAGTCAGGGAAGGGAGAAGGAGCTACTGGACAGAAGTTACTGCTTCTTTCAGTGTCACTGACATGGTTTTCTCAGGGCCTTCTAAGTCTCCCTCCTTTTGACTCATATAACTTATTGGTTCTGCCTCTCTGAACTTTCTATCACTATTCCTTTGCATCCCCTCTAAACTCAAACACAGATATAAATATCTAAGCTAATCTTCTCAGCACATCCTCTCCTTCAGAACTCAAGTACAAAATGTATACAGAATCATGTCCATATTTATAGGAATCATCAGTCTTTGTCCACTGCTTTCAGGTTTATATAGAAGGCTTATTATATCTTATTATATCTTCTATTTGTTTGGTGTTATTGTACACCATCCACAATTAATTTGGAATCAGACAATGCATACATGAAATAAGTTACATTAAATTAAATTAAGCAAGTAGAAAAATCTGTCCTTCTCTGTCCAAACTGATTTATGGACCAAAAAGGAAATATTTACTTAACATATCCAATTGAACAGGTTAACACCTTTGTATATCTGGGCATAACTTTTTCCAAGACTGGATCTTGAGCTTGCCATCATCAACTAAGTACATTTAGAGCAAAAGCCCGCCTGAATCTATTGCTTAAACTAAAGAATGATAGTTACCCAGGGTCCTTAGCCCCATTAATTAAGGTATATAAAGCTAAGGTTACCACTATGCTCTTGTATGGAGCAGAAGTTTGGGGTCTCTACTCAACCACAGTCTTAGAACAAACACAGTCCCAGCATTTGAGATGTATTCTGGTTGTAGATCTAAGAACATCTGCTGCAGCAGTTAGAGCTGAATTGGGAATTCATACAATTCATGCTCTGTCCAAAATTAGAGCTTATGACTACTGATGCAAAGTCAATGAAATGGAGACTGATAGACTCCCCAAGTTATGTCTACTAGAGCAAATAAAATTACAACCACAAATCTCCTGGATCACCAAACTAACAAATTTTGTAAGAAGCTGTGGTCTTCCTGTCTCTTGCGTAACAGGAGAACAATTCAAAAAAAGGGCTGCCCAAAGAATTAAGGATATAGAAGCACAAAATG
>NW_015387694.1:436594-456958 GCF_001527695.2 Protobothrops mucrosquamatus
GAAAATAACATTTAACACAGCACAATATTTAAACAAAATGGTTCGGTTGAGATCTACATATGTGGGACTGATTGGGGTAGATTGCAAGGGTGACTCCAAGATATAATTTTATCATATTTTATCTATATTTTAAATTACTGTACTCTATTTTAACTTCATTTTAGACTGTATTTTACTCCAATTTCATCTTAAGTCATATATTATTCTAGTTCCATTTTAAACTGTATTTTATCAAATTTTATTTTAAATTGCTTTTATTAGACTTTGGTAATGATTTGTTGTTGGAACTTTGCACTTTGATATGGTCCAAGGGCTAATCAATAAAGATTATTATTATTATTACTTAACATATACACAGACTGTAATGTATTTAATGTATAATGTAACATGGTGACACAGACTAAACATTAAATGGAAAAGGGAGCAAGACATAATTAACTTGATTGTATCCAATGTGCAGTTCCCAGACCTATATGTGCACTGGAATGCATTACTATGTCAAAAATACCCTGCAACTCCAGGCGATAGTTTTGTAAACAGGGAGGGGATGTATGATTTTACATAGGATTGTGGCAAAAAAAATGAAACAGTAGCTGAAAAAATAAATCCTGCAATATTGTACAAAACAATAAAAAAAATCTGCTGTGAGTCTGGCCTTCAATCAAAGAGGTTTAAGTGTGACAAATTTTCTACCATTGATCATTTTAGGGCACTACTTTACATATTGAATAACTGTGATGGAGTAATTGCCTACCAGCTTTTATAGAATATTTATTCTTGTGATATACCCATTATACACTGCCTATAGTCTTTTTGCACTTGGGGCTGTTTGTTCATTGTCTTCTAAAAGTGATAGAATAAAACTGGGACATTGATTACAAGACTGAGTCACAATGACTGTAGTTAACTAGATTTAGCATACCTAATCTGCTAACTTGGATTATCAGGAGGTGGTAATAAAGATGCAACATTTCAAACTCTGCTGCCAGATAATGGTCATACAGTGCTAAAATGTAGTTCAATTTTGACTTTGTAGAGAAAACCAATATTTATGACTTAAATTGATATGTAAACGTAGCCAATTGTGTCTTATGCTATAAACTATGGTTAGGAAATGCATGGTTTACATCAGTGGTTCTCAACCTTTTTAATGCCGCGACCCCCAACTGGTCATAAGTCGAGGACTAAACCGGTCGTAAGTCGAGGACTAAACCGGTCGTAAGCCGAGGACTACCCAACCGGTCGTAAGTCGAGGACTTTCCCTGCCCGGGAGCACCGCACATGCATGGTTCCGCCCCCTGCGCCGACCAAGGCGTAGCTGGCAAGCGGCAGAGACGGAGCAGGCTGACCACCAGCTGGCCCAGCCCAAGGGAGGTAAGGCACCCACCGGAAAAGGGGAAAAAATGGTGGACAGCCTTGCTTGGCGACCCCCGTGAAATGGTCAATCGACCCCAAATGGGGTCGTGACCCATAGGTTGAGAACCAATGGTTTACATAGTATATGAACTCAACAAACAGTCATTTATAACCAAGTAATAAAATTGAACAGAAACTTGCAGTTAATCAGCCTTGCATGAATCCCAATCAAATATTTTATCCTACTTGAGCTCTATCTGCTTATCATGCTTATCTAATTATATGAAAAATAGATTTAGAACTAAATCTAAACTTGAGGTTAACAGCTTGAATTACAAGCCAGAACCTTGTTTAGCAATCTATAAAAAGCTTTGGCAATGCAAGTTCACAGTCTTTGAACACAATCTGCTTGTCACTATGGATTCCCAAGCTTTTTTTTTTTTTGTGGTAAACCATACAACATTTGGATGAGTTTTTAATACACAATAAATATAAATATTGCAGGATGCATGCGTAAGCATAATGTATTGCATAGCTTTACATGAATATAAAATATCAAACATGATGGTAAACAAAAATAATTAACACTAAGGGCACAATTTTCTATGCAGAGCTTTTTAGAAGTGTTGTCTTAATTTTCTTATTTCTTTCTTTTTTCTTTTTGGTTCAAGCCTGAGGACACAAAGAACTTGTGAAACAGATGGAACAAGCATATTGTTGAAAATGAATATATTGAAAATTCTCATTTCACTTGTCACTTCTATAAATGCTTAAGAAACCAGAGCATACATTTCCTATTAAAAATCTGAAAATATTGAAAATAGGATGCAATATTCTCTTCTGGGAACTTTTGGAATAGTGAAACTAGTAATTTATATATGTTACTTACAGACCAGTGGCCCCCAACCTTTTGGGTGCCAGGGACCAGTTCCATGGAGGGCATTTTTTCTATGGATTGGGGGGGACATGGTTTTGTGTGCTGCCTAGGTCCTGTGTGTGCATGAATGGGGCTACACAGCACATACAAGCCCAGGGCTTGGGGACCCTTGTTATACATTGCCTTAATCATGTCAGCTTTAGACTGGTAAAATCTAATGACTTGTTATTTAAATTACTTAAGGCCGGATTCACATATCAGTCAGAACTATAGTTGTTTGTTCAATAACTATAGTGTATTGAATATCCACAATTAGTTATGTTCACTCAACATAAGCCAATATCAAATTAAACACAGGATGGATCAGGATGCAAATGATGTATATCATGTAATTCATTTCATGACATACACGACATCATTCAGTCCCTTTTTCCTACTGTTGGGCACCCAGGTTATCTGTATTTAATATTCTTTGTTGCTGTAATTTCCTGTTTTGTGTACTATGATTTGATTCATGAAAAGTTGAAATAAATATCCCAGTATGGAGTAACCCATTTATCCAGTGTGTTCTGCATAATGACCTGAATACACAGCAGTTATTGATTTGGAAAAGGGGGCACGTAATTCCTATCTGCCACTAGTAATTTCACAGATTCCTTCCCTTTTAAGCACTGTGGATTTTGTCATGAAACATAAACTACACTGCAAGTTTAAATATGCTGAAGGGCATTCAGAATGGTTAGTTAACAAGCTGAGAAGTGATTATCACCCCATCTAATAATTAGAAAAAGTTCTCAGTACTTTACATTTCCATATTTTAAACACAGAGGAAAGGACCCTGCTTGAGTGCATTCTGCTGGCCAAGAGAAATGAAAAGCACTTAGCCTTACTAATTAGCTTCAAATACAAATTTAAGGTCACATTAATCTGATCCCTTTCTCTGACAAAAAAAATACTTTGAACTTTTATAAAACAAAGTCTGTCAAGAATACTGAAAACCAATTGAAGGTCTTGGAAAAAGACATTTCAGTGCTATGATATGTCTATGCCTAGATTCAGGAAAGTAAAGGTTTGCTTTCCCTATGGCACTCTAGAGAAGTGAAAAGTGAATTTTGGAGAAGCAGGATAAAAAGAGGATGGATGCTTTCAAACCTTCGTGTATGAGAAGACCATGGACATCCAAGAAGACAAATAAACGGATCATCAAACATATCAATCCAACATTCAAGGCTCAAATTATTATTTTTTGGCACATTATGTGACTGCTTAGTTCTCTTGAGAAACACCAAATGCTATGGAAGATAAAAGGAAAAAAAGAAGAGGACAACCAGACCAAGTTGAATGGATATAGTTATAGAAGTGATGGGTACACTATTGGGATATAAAGGGCCAGGCTGAGAGTAGATTATACTGGATAAGTATTATAATTATTTCTATATCGTATTTCCATGTTTATTTTTTTCATTCTTACATATCTGCTTTCAATGTTATTTTATCAGCAAAATTTCTATTTCTGGATTTTATCTGCATATATGTGTATTTAGGTACATGTTCATTTGTTTCAAAGCATTTCATTACTTGTAGTATGTATCCTTGCAATTCCATTGTTGCATGTTGAATCTGAAGAAAGCAGCACTCTGTTCAGCGAAGATTATTTTTCTAATAAATGTGTTGCGTATTGGAGAATTCAAAAACATGAATGCTGGGCTAGTGATACAGATTCTATTTGCATTATAATTCCAATATTTTTATAACCAATCAAATGTCAGTATGATGCACACAAACCAAATACGAGTCTTCAGAAATCAAGTGACACTGCAAATTGATTGATTGATTGAATGAATGAATGAATGAATGAATGTAATTTAATTTCCTTTGACATGTTCCAAAGAGACTGAAGTCAAATAGCCTGCTGTTTCCATTACAGGTCAGTACACAATCAATGTCCTAGGAGCTATTAGAAATGTACTATGCTTCACAATCAGTTCCAGAAAGTTCCTTTGGAGGATATTGGAATTTAAAGGTACTGTCTGCAACCCTTTAAAGACACTGTATCTTTTAATGACCACTTTAAAGAGCCAAATTCACATGTCCGTCTGTTTAGAAGCACTTTTCTAAATTAGGTCCAAAACGTTGCACAGCTCTAGTAGTCATTATTAGTTATGCTTATTCTGCATAACTGTTTTTAATCTGTTTTTAAAGATATTCAGATTGGCAGCCATCACTATTTTCTCTATTTACCATAACAAATTCTGCAAATCAAAATGTACTTTGCAAAGAAGCACCTATCCATCCTGAGTTTCCTACCAATCAGATTATCGGATGACCTTAGATTCTAGTATTTTTGTTGAGTATAAGGAGAGAATGGAAGAATCTCAGAAAAGAAGCCAAAATAACTTTCCTCCAGATTAGAAATCACTGTTCTAATTTCCACATCTCCTTCTTCTCACACAATTGCTGAACTTCAACCCCCTTTTCTTTTAAAATTGACTTACTGTCAGTATTGACTGTATTAGCAAATTATGTTTTTCTTCACAATTTAAATTAACTTTCCCTTGCTAAAAATATAAAAGGCTGATTGTGTCTGTAGACCTAAAGAGATTCTACAATGGCAATTTATTTTAAATTATCATTTAAAATTTCAATGTTATTTTGATCTTAATTAGGTAGAATAATTTGATTGAACTGAAAAAAATGACTTTGTAAAATTGCAGGTTACATTTAATACCAACAACATTGTGTTTGCCCATGTTCCTAAATGTAATTTTGCAACCATCTTTTTTTCCAAAATGTTTTTTTAAAACCAGTGGGGAAATCTGAATTGCAATCCCAAAACACTTTATTTCCACACACAATCTATTATATTTTACAGAAAGAATAGATGAGTTTTGTGTAAGGTATTGGAAACTCAAGTTGTGATCAATACTTTAGATTGTACTTGATTTTCCATTAGGTATATGACAAAGTTCTTAGTGATGTTTAATTGCATTCCTACCTGTTGTATTTCTGGGAGTAGCATTTATGTTTAGTAGATGTAGGAAGGTTACATAGTAACTTTTGTAGAAAAGTTACTTAGCAAGTAATAATGCAGCACTTTCCAAATATTCTTAGAAATTTGCCCTATCAGACTGAAGGGGAATTATAGATTAATAAATATGAGTAGTCTGTTCATGTTCTGATATGAAAATTATGGGTTTGTAAGTTGCTTTTGTATATTGGGAATGCAATGGAGGAGGAAGTAGTGTTTAACCCAGACATGTCTAATGCATCTATTTTTCAGTTGCCACAAGAGCAGAGAATGGTAATACATATAAGCATTAAGTGTAAAGTTAATATTTAGGTATAACAAAGGAAGTAAGTGAAAGTAATTATTCTAAACAACTATTCAGCTGCTATTGTTCACTGCAAGAATCTCAATGCCTTGAAAACAGTACAATTATATTCAGTACTAATAAGATTTAATGCAGAGCAAGACTATCCAAATATAAGGTGCAGAGGTGATTCACAGATATGGATGAGTCTACTGCAGAAATATCCACTTTTACACCAACATTTGCAACCTGTAATAAAATCAGAAGCAGGACTTAATTCACCGATCCTTTCCAAAATCCACTTCATAAATTTCCTATAGTTCTCCATCCCTTTATTGATTTTTATGAAATTTATTTGCCACCCATCTCATGACAAATGATTCTTTGCAACATTTCCATCCATGCAAACCATCCTTGCTTCTACTGTGCCCACATGCCCATGAATCAGTCAATCATTCTCTCTGTCTGTCTGTCTGTCTGTCTATCATCTATCTAGCCATCTATCATCTACAAAATTTCTGCACTGTTTATCTCATCTAAGTGTCTATATTAGTCATCCAGATGGAGTTTTGGAATGAAAAGCCACTCTGCATGGATTAACATCATACACATCCAAAGGATCAGGCTTGCAGCACAAAACTCCATTTAAGATCTTGCTAACTTTGATCTCCATCCACATCCATTATGGAAGCTGCTAATAGTCACATACTGATTTCCACTTCAAATGTTTTTATTACTCTCTATTTATGAATCTGTGAGTTCTGTTCCTGTATGCTTTTTTCATTCCTTGCATTAGGGTCAATATAACAAAAGACTATTGTTGTAAAATTAGATTTAATTTAATTTTCTCATAGCTCCTACCTTAATTTGTTCTGCTTACCACTTACTGTTTTTTTTGTTTTGCATTTTGCATAATAAATAGTATAACAAGTATATCTGTGAATAGGTGAATGTGTATTAAAATTTGAATCAATGCATGGCCAGATAAAGCCATCTTCATTGAAGGCTATGGACTGTAATCTACCACCTTGGTCCTATGTAAGTTAGTACACAGATGCTTCTGAATTGTCATTCTAGGGCTGAGACATAGTGACTAGCCCCAAGCTGATTTCTGTGGCTGTCAATTCTAAACTGGGATTCTTTTTTAAATGTAATCTGCACTGCATCAACATTATAGATTATGTTGAATACATGCCTGTCTCCCAGATTGTTTGTTTCAGAGTGCAGATTTGAAATGGGATCTTACTTTCTATCTCCATTTTGTTGCTATTATATACACGAAAGAGCTAAAGTTGGAATGAGTAAAGGCCACTTTCTTTGAGACTATTTATACTAATTTCTCACAATATTGTTTTCCAGTAGCTCTGGAAAGTTCTGTGGTTTTGAGTCAAATAAATAGAGATACTGCTGTTTATATTTCTCTGCTTTTGCTTTGGAATTTAATTGATTATTAAAATATTCCTGGTGTTAATATTTTTGCCAACTATATTGAATGACATGTGTGTCATATAAGGATTGAAGGGGGAGAGTGCAGTCTAAATATGAAATTACCCAGAGATTTTCAACCTACTAGAGTTTATAATCTAAAATGAAGATAGCCTAATCTTACAGTAACATGATGATGATGGTGATAATGGTGATGATGATGATGATGATGATGACAATGTTCTTTCAAAGAATTATATGAATAAATAATTGTTTTTGTTTGTTAAATATTAGGCAGCAAAATAATACATTTTCAAGTCAAAGGCCCAAGCAGCTCCAGGTATCCTGTAAGAGTGTAGAAATTTTCCTGCAATGAAATTTTATAAAATAGCAAATGCAGTCAGCCTAGATTTAGTTGAATGATGAATGTAACGATGCTCTTAAATAAATAAAATATATTGCTTTCTCCCAAAACTCTTCATGCAACCTCATACAGAGGAATGTTATGCTGCATTGGCCTTTAAAGTCCACCAGAGCATGAAATCAATGCCACAAGTCAGGCAAGGCAAGGCCATTTTTCATTTCATGCCTAGGTCATCGGTAGTTCTTTGGCACCAGCACTGATAGTTTTAGGGCTTGGACTTTTTCTGTGAATTCATATACAGGTAAATGCTTTGAATTATCTCAGAAGGAAAACAGCCATTATTGTAAGGTATACTATTAAACTCCCCAGCCTTTAAATTCCTGATGATTGCAAATACATGATACTTTTAAATATGCAGGACAGAGAAATTGTAAAGTCGGTTATCAGTCACAGTTGCAACTGTGCAGTTTCCCTTTTTAATGGTAAGGATACAACTGATTAGTTAGGCATTATTTTGGCTACTATATCATAAGTACAACCGGAACTATGTCATAAGTACAACCGGAAGTTTAATGTCAAGCATGCTCACATTGATATATGGAAGCCAAGAGCCATGGTGGCACGGTGGTTAGAATGCAGTATTGTAGGCTAATTCTGCTGCAGTTCAGTTTTCATTGGCTCCAGGTGGACTCAACCTTACATCCTTCTGAGGTTGGTAAAACGAGGACCCAGATTTTTAGGAGCAATATGCTGACTCTGCAAACTGCTTAGAGAGGGCTATAAAGCACTATGAATATAAGTATATAAGTCTAAGTGCTATTGCTATTGCTATTACTAGAGATTACTTTACCAGTTAACATATGATTTGTTGTTTCTACCAAACAGGAGGTATAAGTAGTTTAGACCCACATTAGTTATACTTATTTAAGATTTTTAAATTATCTCTATTGCACTATATAAACAGAAGATACCCTGATTTTAATATTAACTCAATTATTCAAGCAAAAAGGTTTTCCTGATTAAATTGTAAAGGTCCAGTATTGATATTCCATACACTATTCCTTTCCTAAGAACCCATGACTCCTGTTTTCAATGTAGTCTTACAGACATTTTTTTCTGCAAATGTACAAATGAACTGAAGTTTTTTGCTGCTCTGAAGTTTTGGGGGTGGCGCAAATAAGAGAGCTTTTAGACTGATGCAAATGGCATGACAAGTCCCACTTGTAGGCTGCCAGCAGAACATACAGGTAACAAAAACAGTAAGAAACTACAGATGCTCCTATTTTACAGCCCAAGTATGGTGGAATCACTTAGATGGTAAGTACCATTCCAATTGGAACTTATTGGAATTTACTGGATAAAATGTATTTGAAACACATTTTTACAACATTCTTTGCCAACACTGCCACTTTGCTTAATTAGAAGGCTGGAATAACATTAAAAAAGCTATATTTTAAGATCTAGGACAAAAAGCCAATGGTCATTTTTCCCAAGGGTAATGCCTTACCAAACAAGATGAAGAATAAGAATTCATTTATAATGAAACCCTCTGCCTTAGAAATCACCCAATGGATCTTCTGAATTCTAAACTTAGCAGAAGGCTATCAGGATATAAAGAAAAATGAGGTCTAGCAAAAAAAAAAATCATCTTAAAATATGAATAAATCTCCCTGGTAGTGATCTTTTGCCTTTTCTTTGCCTTGTCTATCACATCTATTTTGTCTTTTTATCAATTCATTTATAATAGTGAATATCATTTTAAGATAATCTTGTGCATGTTTTATTTATTACCAAAGTGACCAGGTGGAATTGACTGTACCTATTGTTTTACATAAAGCATCAATATATTTGCATTGTAATCTAGATTAAAAACAAATTAATGGATTGCTTGAAAAGGTTTACAGAGCCTGAAGTTTAAAATTGCAGGCGTATGAGTATATATGAGTATATCTGAGCAGCAATCCAATAAAAAAATCTACACAAATGACAGAAATATTTTTCCAAATGCTAAATTTCATTTCAAAAAGACATCTGATATTTATAGCTTTTTATAGACAATTTGCCACAATTTGCTTTCTTCCTTTACTACAAAGTGTACCTTGAATATTTCTGTTGCCAGAAAGTCTGTGTAGCTACAACAGCTTTGACAATTGTTTTATCAATCTCACCCCAACATTAGTACCAACCAGAATATATTCTAGTTTTATAAGTTCAGTTAAGATTTAGAAATATGATAATTTCATAAGCAAGCAAATATTTCATATTCTTTTAAAATTATTACTTAATAACCACTGCATAGCCAAAATGCAATTATACATCAGTTACACAAGATCAGAGAACTTTGGAGTACTAATGGAATTATGTTGACGATATTCATCTTTGGTAGATTATATAAAATTTTTTTTTTCATAAGGAAAAATGGGATGTTTTAGTACTTTGATTATCCTGCTGTGTTATATTATTAAAGCTTTAATAAGGAAAATATAGAATTTGTGACAAATAGATTAATTATAGAAAGAACTATAATTTCTTTGAAGTGGAAAAGAGAAATATGTTAATTAAAGAAAGAATTTTAAAATGTTTTGAAGTAGAAGGTAGACATTCAATCTATTGAAGAGCTTTTAAGACAACTGTGGAATATGGAATATGACAATTATAAATTAAGGTTATAGCCTTAATTTGTAGAATATACATCATATTTCATCATGACTTTGAACTTGTCCTGTTCTACCTGTCCCATTCCCTATTTACAGAGAAGATTAGGCTGCAATTATATGTTGAATAGCAGTCTCAGATTCCCCCCCGCACCTCCCCCCATTTAGTACTGTCCTATACTTTGCATTGGGAATAGTTATGCAGATAGGGTTAAAGTTCAATTTTTGGATGGAAATTAAGGTTAGAAAAAGGTTGAGAGTGCAATTTTATAATTTAGAAAACATTTGCGATTATAAAGAATCAACATGTAATAAAATTGCTTTTTTGCATTTATTTGTTTTGTGGATGTTTGTATTGTTTTAACATTTTTATTTTTTTATAATTTAGAGTTGTAAACCCACCAGAGTCAACCTGGTTGAGTTGAGTGGCTGTAGAAACTGAATAAATAAATATAAAAACATGGTGACATATGCTCAGATATTTAATCTCTTAACTCTATATTAAAACCTATATTTTTAAATATAGAAATTTTATAACATATTTTATAGTGATCTATACATCATTTCAGTTTTTGAGATAAATGTTTCTGAATAAATATATCATATTTATAAATATGATCGATGTTTATAAATTATAAACATAATTTATAATTATGCTTTTCATAATTATTATGGAGAATATGTGAATATGTTTTTTAAAGGAAGGTGATCTTTTGACAATAAACTTGATCTGCAAATAAACAAGAGCATTCACTGTTATCATATGTTCAGCTTGGTGAAAGATAATAGAAGGAAAAAAGTAAAAATATCCATCAGTTCCATATGATGGATAATTATTTTAATTTGAACACTATTTCTCAATGGATTTAATGGCTGTGATTCAGTAATCACATGACATTCCCTTTATTCAAATGATATAAAAGTCAACCTAATTTAAGTCTATTTTTCTTCTATTCAATCATGTCTAATTCTCAGAAACGCCTGGAGAAGTCCCTGAAGGTTTCTTGGCAAGGTTTTTCAGAAGTATTTTGCCATTGCCTCCTTCCTAGGGCTGAAAGAGAGTGACTGACCCAAGGTCACCCAATGTCTTCTGCCTAAAACAGGACTAGAACTCATAGGGCTAGTCTGCTGGTTTCTAACCTGAAGCTAATCAGTACACCAATCTCGATTTCATAATTTAATTTTTAGCCTTATTCCGACTGCCTCATTTAACAACTGTTCATAATATGACAGTAATAAGTAAGTCATTTTACAATCAATCCTTTCATCTATTACCTTTGAAGGTCTCTAAAGCGAAGAAAAGCTGAAATAAGATCATAGGCACAGTGGCAGTTCCCTCAGTGATTGCTTTGCTTAACAATCAAATTGTCAATTGTAGTTGTGGTCACTAAATGATGACTGCCTGTATCTGTACAATACTTGCATAGACATTTGTATATAGTGCACATGTTCTCTTTGTGTAAAATCAATGTTAAAATAAATATTTTTCTATCTCTGAATGTTATCAAGAGGTGATTGCAGTAAATAGGACTCTATGTTATGTTGGTCTATGGCCATAATAAAAGTTTGATTTTGATTTAGGACTAGTTGCCCTATATGGGAAAGAGATAAAAAAAATAGAACTAGGGGTTATACATAAACCTGCCTGGCTTTAAAGTTAAACAGAGCCTTGGAGGTAGCCATCTTGCAGTGGATTTGGATGAAAGTATCTTTCTTTCAGTCTATGTCCAACATGTTTTTCTCGTCTGATAGCTAGGTTCTGAATCTGAGGCTTTAGAGAGTATTGAGTAAATGAAATCACTGGCAGCAGGAAGTTCTATCAGATTGTGGATATTAAGACTACAGTATCTGAAGGAGTGTATCTTTCAGATTACTTGGGTATTGATTTTCTCAGTGGTGGCCCCTAAACTTTGGGATGTTTTATTCTTATTTTATTATAAATTCAGCCCTTGGCAAAAAACATTTCTGTTCTCCCAGGCTATAATATTAACTGTGTTATGCTACAAAGAGCTGTGAAAAAAAGAATTAAGTAATTTTCCTCTCCTCTTTACAAACTCATATTCTCCTTATTACAAATAATCACAACTTATCCTAAATGATGGATGTGCATTAGCCTGTCTTTTGCACATTTGCCTAGTTAGGTGCTACCACTAAATCATATCTGAGATTTGACTTCAGAGGAGATTCATATGTTGCACTGTTATACTTATCACTTCAAGGTGACTGTACAAAGACAATGAGTTCACTTAACTGTACCACAGCTTTGTCACCCATTCTACTTTATCACCCATTTAATTTCTCACTCACTCTGTTATGGAAGACAAATCACTAAAAATCCTGTTTGCTGTTTCAGCATTATTAGGACAACTACTGTATAATAGTTGTGTAGAAAAAAGAAAATTAAAAGGTATTAACAATTCTTAATATTATAAAGAAGCTTTAGTAATTACTAATATAAATTACTCATGTGCCTCTCTAAATTGCAAACCACCTTGCAGTACATTTTCTTAATGCAAACTTTTAAAAACAGTCTCTTAATGCAATAAAATATTCCTTCCTTCCTTCCTTCCTTCCTTCCTTCCTTCCTTCCTTCCTTCCTTCCTTCCTTCCTTCCTTCCTTCCTTCCTTCCTTCCTTCCGTTTACTTTAAACTGCTTTTCTAATAGTTGCTTCATTTAGTTTCTAGTTTCAGTGTGTCAGAATAATATGCTATTTAGGTTCTGCTTCCTTAATTATGTGCTTTAATGTATTTTGGGGGTTATTAAACTGGGGCTAACATTAGGGTATATTTAGGAAATATATAACTTTAAAAAGATGAAGTTTTGATTATCCCTTGTAATCACTTTCTAGGGGTTATTTTACCGTACTTTGCATATACCCTGCATGGTTCTGTCAATACTTTGAAAAAGTGATACATATTTACAATAAGGAGAACTTTTCTCCAATTAGTGCATATGTCAGTCTTTATGATGGAATTTATGCATTGCCTGAAGGTACTGCATTTTTCCATGGTAGTGCTATTCTGAAAAATAATTCCTGGGGATTGTAGGATTCTATTAAGACATTATTGATTTTGAATGTGGCAGAAGTAACTTTATAGATTTTATTTTTGCTTTCTTATTAATGCTTGCATTATAGAGGAAAAATATTTTGGAATTACTTCATCGTGATTTACCAAATAAAGCGTGTAGAAAATTTCTTGTCTAGATAAAATAATTAAACATAGTATTTAAAAAACAAGAAACAATGGATGAAAACTAATCAAGGAGAGAAGCAACCTGGAATTAAAAAGAAACTTCCTAACAGTGAGAACAATAAACCAATTAAACTTCCTAACCTTGTCTTCAGAAGTTGTGGGTGCTCCATCACTGGAGGGTTTAAGAAAAGACTGGACAGCCACCTATCTGAAATGGTATAGGATCTCCTGCCTAAGCAGGAGGTTGGAATGGAAAACCTCCAAGTTCCTTTTCAGATCATTCTGATTGATTGAATTAGTATACACTAATTCTCTTTTTTTAATCAGAATTCACAGTTTGTATGAGGAAATAATTATTTGTTCTTTTCTACATTAATAATAATTTGACCCTTGTGGGTATAGGGATAAGTATGATGACATGTCAGCCATGATAGTATTGTACAAATGCCATGTCTTATGTAGTTTCATCAACTAGCATGAATTATATAACCATGTCATTTGCACAGTGAAATCATGACACATGTATTTTTATTTTGACAAAATTGTGGCTTGTAACAGTTACAACTGCTTTCAATGGCATACCTAGCATTGCATGCCTTTCCACTTAAGGGCTATGAGTGGTTGGCAATACTGATGACAATTCTAAATTGCATAGCACTACCACTGGCATGACACACCACATTCTGTGTATATACTTGGAAATATTTCAGCATAACTGCAATGGAGATACCAGTTGAGGCAGATGTCTTGATATTAAATTCAGATTTATGTTGCTATCAAGGTATCCCTTATATTGCTAATATCCACAGCCAAGTAAGTTGTGTGACAGGTTCTATATGTGCTTTTTTATTTGGAGGTAGTAACCACACCAAAGTGACTCCTTAAGTTTTTTTTTTACCAAGGCATTATAAGAAAATAATAATCACATAGTATGAGACAATCATCAGAGAATATACAGGAATACTAAAAATGCAATATAATCCAAGATAACAATCAAATAATAGTTACACAAACAGCAATGAAAAATATTCAAAAATACAGTAAGACAAAGGAATACAGTGTCTAAGCTTTTATGTCAGTCAGGAAGCCCCAGAGAAGATGACAGACACTATCAAAGTCACTATATGCAGCAACTCATGCTTATGTCTACATTGAATTTATAATCCTGTGACTATTTTTAATAAGCTATTTTTATCTAGTTTTTACAGATTTTGGACCATAATTAAGGAACCTGCTTTTCAGTGGTCTCATCTCACTGGATTTCACCAATGATAAGATTGACAAATTTATCATCAAGAAATACATTTCCCTTTTGCCAAGATTCAAGGTTGAGGAATCCTGGAAGTAATTATGCCATCAAGACTAAGAAGTCTTTGTTTATACCAGGTGGAGATAACACCATGTTATGGATAAGAAGTATCTTTTTTTCAAGGTTAATTGGATGAAGATGAGAAAGATGATCCTATTCTACACAGGTGTCTCACTAAGGACAGGGCAAAATGAAGCACATCCCATTAGTAGCTAAAATAAATGCTTGCTTAATTCTGCATTATATACTGAACTGTTATATAAAAATATACAGTCATATAGAGGTTAGTGTACCATACACTTATGTATCAAACAAAACAAAGCAATAAACAAGAAAAAAGGGAAAAAAAGAGGAAAGAATTTCCCAAACTGAGAAGGATATTTTTAAAGGATATTTTTAATCATTTCCTACTAGTAGAATCCATCATACAAAAAGTCCTGATGAATTTGTTTTAAAAAGAATCATAAAAGAGACCATGGTACCTTGGTACTCAACTGCTTTGAAATTCATCAAATCTGATACTCAATGCATTTCGATTGAAAATTTTGTTCCAGTATTCATTGTTTGCTTGGTAGTCAATGCACAAGCTAGACATTTTTAGTGTCAGCTGCCTTATAGCTCACCACATTAATCCTTATGGGAAAAAATGTTTGGTACTCATAGCTTTTGGTACTCATCACATCTCTGGAGCCAATTAATGTTGAGTTACGGGGTATCGCTGTGTATAATTGACAGCATAACTCTTTCATGACATTAACTTGATTTATATTTCAATTTTATGAGGTTTTATTAAGATTTCTGAAAAAGTCATAGAGAAACATTTTAAATAAGTATGTTAAAACTTTCAGAAACTTAGAGTATTTTAATGGTTAAATAAATTTTATTAAAATATGGATGTTTATTAAAATAAAAACAAAATAAATTATGCTTTTCATTAAACATACTGTTCATATGATCTCCTTTTGTGTTGGAGATGATCAATTACTACCTAGATAGAAAAATAATTGGCTAGGAAGCAAATGAAGAAATTATTAGATTTTTTTTACTTTACTTGTTCATAAACTCTCTGCAATTCACAAATGCTTAATATCATTACAGAGGTAATATTTCTATTTAATTTCCTGTGATGGAAATAATGATCTAGGAAACTACAGACCTATCAGCCTGACCCCAATACCTGGAAAGATTCTGTAAAAGATCATCAAACAACAAATCAGTGAATACCTAGAGGCAAACAAAGTCATTACTAAAAGCCAACATGGGTTTGTCAAAAACAGATCATGCCAGACAATCCTTATTGTATTCTTTGACCAAGTGACAGAATCAGTGGACCAGAGGAATGCTGTGGATATAATTTACTTGGATTTCAGTAAGGCATTTGATAAAGTAGATCACAATCTACTACGTGATAAGATAGAAAAATGTGGGTTAGACAGCATCACTACCAGATGGATTCATAGCTGGCTGACCGGCCGTACTCAGTGTGTGGTCCTCAATGGAACTGCATCTACATGAAGGGAAGTGTGTAGTGGGGTGCCCCAGGCTCTGTTCTAGGTCCAGTGCTCTTCAACATCTTCATCAATGATTTGGACAAGGGGATATATTGGGAACTCATCAAATTTGCAGACGACACCAAGCTAGCAGGAATAGCCAAGACTCCAGAAGATAGGCTTAAGATACAGGAGGATCTGGACAGACTTGAACACTAGGTGCTATCTAAAAAAATGAAATTCAATGATGAAAAAAGTAAAGTTCTACATTTAGGCAAGAAAAACCAAATGTACAGGTATATTATAGGTGGTACCTTGCTCAATAGTAGCAACTGTGAGAGGGATCTTGGAGTCCTAGTGGACAATCACTTAGATATGAGCCAGCAGTGTGCTGCAGCTGCTAAAAAAGCCAACACATTGTTAGGCTGCATTAACAGAGGGATAGAATCAAGATCATGTGAAGTATTTATATGACTTTACAATGCCTTGGTAAGGCCACACTTGGAATACTGCATCCAGTTTTGGTCACCGCAATGTAAAAAAGATGTTGAGACTCTAGAAAGAATACAGAGAAGAGCAACAAAGATTATTAGAGGTCTGGAGGCTAAAACATATAAGGAACGGTTGCTGGAATTGGGTATGTCTAGTTTAATGAAGAGAAGGATGAGGGGGGACATGATAGCAGTGTTCCAATATCTCAGGGGCTGCCACAAAGAAGAGTGAGTCAAGCTATTCTCCAAAGCGCCTGAAGGCAGGACAAGAAGCAATGGATGGAAACTAATCAAGGAGAGAAGCAACCTAGAACTAAGGAGAAACTTCCTGACAGTTAGAACAATTAACCAGTGGAACAACCTGCCTCCAGAAGCGGTGAATGCTCCAACATTGAAAGTTTTTTAAGAAGAGACTGGACAGCCATTTGTCCAAAAGGGTTTCCTGCCTGAGCAGGGGGTTTGATTAGATGACCTCCAAGGTCCCTTCCAACTTTATTATTATTATTATTATTATTATTATTATTATTATTATTATTATTATTATTATTATTATTATTATTATTATTATTATTATTATTATTATTATTACCTAGAGAGCTATTTGTCTGAAATAGTATAGGGTTTCCTGCCTGAGCAGAGGGTTGGACTAGATGACCTCCAAGGTCCCTTCCAACATCATCATCATCATCATCATTATTTACTCCTGCATGGAATAATCCTTGAAAAGGAAATAATGTTTTGTTTGTTTGTTTGTTTGTTTTATTCTGTTTCTACTATCCAATGGATATGCTGATACAACCATGAAAATTATATTATATTATATTATATTATATTATATTATATTATATTATATTATATTATATTATATTATATTATATTATATTATATTATATTATATTATATTATATTATATTATATTATATTATATTATATTATATTATATTATATTATATTATATTATATTATATTATATTATATTATATTATATTATATTATTATATTATATTATATTATATTATTATATTATATTATATTATATTATATTATATTATATTATATTATATTATATTATATTATATTATATTATTATAGGTTCACTCTTGTATACTTTTCTCATATTTCCTATGTAGGTATAACACCTTGAACACTTGAAATGCTCCAAATAATTAAATACCACTGATGCCCTGGAGTGCTTTTCATTCTTTGTTGCATGTTTGTGTGTGTATTTATTACATTTATATACCACTAAATAATCAGACTCAAGACAGTTTATAGCATTAATATTAAAATAGCATAAATGTGAAATATTCCTACAATGAATACATAGAACCTATAATCCACTAAAGTTGTAATGAAAATCACCCTCCCATGCAGAACCCCAAAAGGCAATCAAGTTCTACCATTAGTGCCACAAAGCACATTAAATTGTTCTTATGGTTTCTGAAAACCCAAAGATGTTGGAATTTAAAACACCTTAGAAAAACAATTGTTCCATAACTCTATTGAAAAAGGTCTTTCCTAGGCTATATGACAAGCCTCAGATAGGGGTGATTCATCATTTCCATCCCACATGCACATGTAAGTAGATTCTAGTCAGAGAAGACAATCTCAAAATTAATTGGGAACTGAATCCTGTAGGATTATACTGTATAAAGTAAAAACAGCTGTTCAAGCTATTTGGAAGTATAACTAGTGTAGTGAGTGTAGCATTAGAATTATGCTACTAATAGGATCACTAAATACTTGTTATTACACTTCTTTAATGAGGTCCACATGACTGACAAACACTGTACTAGACAGATAACTATCAGACATACTTTAATGAGATTCTTGTATTAAGTTGGGGATTGGATCTTGTGGGCTAAATAACCTATTCAATTCTAGGATTTCATGATCTTATGACTATTCTAACTGCTATTCTTATTATAGTCTAACCAGATACAACATAATTCCAATGCCATTGCTTTAAAAGCAAAAAAAAAAAAAGGGGGGGGGCTTCTAATGAACTCTGTGGTACTAAAACTTGATTACTTGTGCTATAAAAGTTGCTTGTGTCCCATTGAATGTACAACAGCTTATATGTTGCTAGCTCCATCAAAGTTATTTTAATTGAAAACAATTAGCATAAGATACTTAAGAATCACAGAAGGATAAATTAAAAATGCAGGTTTCAAGCAGAAATAATGAGAAGCTAAAGCATATTTACCTCTAGTACAGGTGCTGCTTTCACAACAGTGTCTGAAATTTCATTTACTATAGGAGAGGCACACACTTTGTAAAAAAAACAAAACCCGGACATTTTACCTTAAGAACAGAAAGTAAAAACTTTCAGATCTGTTTCTGAGAATATAGCACATAAGGGAAATTAGTTTGCAATAGCTCTACTATATGTAGGTGGAATAAAACAGAAAAAAAGAATGCAAACAATATGGATTGTAATCCTTTAAATGCATATATTCCTAAAATAAAGCAAGGGCAAAATGCCACAAATGTTAAATCTATGTATCAGTGAAGATATGTAAATCTGCTACAGTAATGATGCATAGGTATTCCTTCAGCTATGCATTCAAAAATGTGCATGTCATTTCCTCTAATGTAATTTCCTCCCTCTTCCATTTTGAAGAATGCAAAGAACTGAAATGGCAATTGGAAACTTTGTTAAAACATACTGTATCATATGTGTCATTGTGTATTTTAACCATTATTTTCAACCATCAAATTCCCTAAACTTATAACTATTTCAAAATTTTTAATGCACAGAAACATGTAATTCTTCATAACCAAACTGCCAAACCCAATTCAACTCCTTAAATTTCAGATTAAGCTGTATTTCATCATGATGCTATTAAACCATGAAAAACACACAGTGATCATGAGATTTATACTGTATTCCCTCTTCCGTGTTGATCAAGGTTTAGCAGTTCCAATGATGTGGTTATTTAAAATGAAGCAAAAATTAGTGTCACAGATTAGTATAAAGTCCATGCGATGACAAGGCATTGCCAATGTCCCTGATCACACTGAAGCAATAACTTCTACCTCTTTTGTTCTCTTCCTACAAGAAGCAATGTGTTAATAAGAGGGCAATTCAGAAATAAACCTCTGTTTGCATATCAATGATAGACTCGCAGATACAGAACTTTTATTCTACACATTAGAAAACTACAACATTATTTTTTGGCTACTTTATGGTAGTTATACTGAAGTTAATACCTCCCTCCCACAAAAATATTTAATACCAAAGTGTAATACCAAAACATGACTAAATAATTATCAAGTTTTGTTTAACATTTTCAGGTTTTAATACTACATTTTGTATACAGTGGATGAATAAAATATGTGTATCCTGGAGAATATAAAAAAAAATCACAGTATATCCCATGGCACACTTTAAATCTTTAGAAAAAGGACTCCCAGAATGATCACAGAAGCATTTCTTTCATGAATTATGAGAACTATGGGATCAAATACTACTAAACCAGCAGTCATAACACCTGCGACTATTACTTGCCATGCTTTACAATAGTTTATTTAGATTTTAAAAGAGAACAAATGCTGAAGATATAACACAACAATTAAAAAAAATTAAGAATAATTTGATTCATTTGCTAGGGGAGGAAATAAAACTTTTTCCAAGCCTTAGACTGTGAGTTATTTGGACTTATGCTGACAGGGGACAAGAAAAGAAAACATTGAGGACTTCCGGTGGCAGGCGATTTCGCTGGTCGCAGCTGTTTGCTGCCTCCCGCCTGTTTTGCGTAAAAGCCGGTTTGACAGCCAGCATCTGCTGTCAAACGGCTTGATACCTTTCCCCTGGGCATAAGGGGATCGGTGAGCTGCCCGGGGTAGGAGTTGAGTTCCCGAGTCGTCCTATATGGACGATGTAGGCGAG
>NW_015387694.1:458351-474245 GCF_001527695.2 Protobothrops mucrosquamatus
TTTTATTAATACGGAGGAGATGGATTGTTTAAGTTTAGACTTTGGAGTTAGAGATATTAATATTTGTTTACTTGTATTTGAATATTAGCCTAGGTTGGTTTGGGAAGTCCGGAGGGGTGGGGGGATGGGATATAACATTGTGTAATATCTGTGATGTATTTCTTTTTTTTTTGTGATAAAAATAAAAATTTTATATTGAAAAAAAAAAGAAAGAAAAGAAAACATTGTTTGGGAAACCTACTTAAAGACCAAATCATTAAATAAAGATGTGAGTGAAGGCTGATCAGTGATTCAAAGAGTTATATTCCTTTAATTTTCTTTTTAGAATGAAGAAATTAAGACAATTTGGATACATCAATAGATGGAATTGATGCTTTGTTCAGAGGCCATTCTTTTAGAAGAGTAAGTGAGAGAGAAAAAGTAATGTTTAGTAATACAAGCAAAGAAGCACAGAGCTAAGCAGCCAAGGAAAATCAGTGGATAAGAGTTTCTGAGAAATATGCATAGCACATATTTAAAACTACCAGAGAATGACACTCTTTTATTACTGAAGAATAGATGAAAGACCAAAAACTATAGACTTTTTTCACAAGATTTTATGGCACAAGTCATTAACATGTAATGAACAGAGTTCTACCCACCAAAGGTCAATTCTGGCATTTGCTAATGCAAAGCTTTCCTACATTCCTCTGCCTTTTATTTGGACAGAAAACTGATAATGATTAAGCCCCCTACAGTGCAGCTGTGAAAACATGCTTGGGAGACCATGAAGAAAGTAATTAATGGTAATTAAGAAGTAACATCTGTAGTCATACATATGTGCCTATTTTAATCGGTCATGCAAAACTATTTTACATTGTTCACCTCATTTATCTGGATACTCAAAGGAAAGTGTGCATAAACTTCTGACCAGATGTATGATTAGAAGACAAATGTGAATATGCTGATTAAACACTGAGACAATCGTTCAAAGGTTAGAACACTAATCAAAAAGATAGTCCTTGCATTGATTTCACTCTTGAGAATGAATAAGCTTCAGAAAATATCAGTGTTCATTAACCATTGTAGTTTAATCAACAAACTATAGTGGAACAAACCATGGTTTAGTGGATCAGGAAGACTACATTCTGGAAAGCATTATTAAAAAAAAAAAAGAAGTACAAGATAATGCCCTGTAATTTAACCTTGCCTGTCAGAATGTCATGCTTCTTCTCACATTTCTTTTGAACTGCTGCACTTTTCCATCAAACTCTCTGTGACCGTGTGAAGGTCATGGATCTGTAAAAATGTGCTGCATCGGCATTTCATAAGTCATGAATCTACATGCTAAATCTTCCCTATGACAGATGAAACTCATCCAAAAAAGAATGTAAATACAAGAAACTTGTCAATATTTTGGAAAATCAATTATTATAGAATCGATTAGATTCAGTAGCAATCAAGCTCAAGGAAGAATGAGCATCAATCTCTGCTCCTGTGAACCAAACTTTCATATACCATTTTCTGATTACACCATTATTTGATATTTTATTTAGAATGTATTGAATTGATTCATTTTCAATTTTTAAAAAATTCTGGACAGCATTTAAAAACTATAAATAGAGCTCCATTTCTAAAAGCCTAATGAACATACATGATTGCATGAAAACTTCAAAATTCTGAGGTAAACCAGGATGAGAAATTATAGATAAGAAAGTAATTTATTTTAATATTTCTGTTATACTGTTTTTTCCAGATTCAGTGGAACAATGAATGTTCACTGGGGTTTTTTTTTAACTGAAAGAGATGGAAAATTTCCACTTCATTGAATTTCACTGAAATGTCTTCTCTTCCTCGGTTACATCTGGCAATTGAAAGAAAAACCGAATGGCAACTGTCTCATTCTATATCTTGGCATCTTCAAATTTCTTATTCAGACAAAGCAATAAAGATGACATCTCTCTGCAGGCTGAATTCTCAATTTCCATAGTTGCATTACAGAAGAACAAATCAGTATCTTCAGCGTGTAGAATAATTCAGAAAGAGATGGATCAGTCTGTCAAAGCTTATTTTTCTCAGTTTCTCATTTTTTTTTCTAACACTAAGTTCATTTTGGTCCACGTTCACATCTCTTTACTTTAGGGGAAAAAATGAATTCCATTTTATACTGAGAGACCTTAACTCCTATAAAGGTATATTTCAGTTCAGGATCTGACATATACATCTCTAATAGACATAAAAAAGATGCTGAAAGGGCAGAAGGCAAAGGCAATTGTCCTTTTCATAACCACAGCAGATAAATTAATTGAGCAAAATGGAGAGAAGGCTGAGATTTGGTCTAGGAGAACAAAGCTTTTGGAAGACTGATTGGATATGGTCTGATTGTCACATTGTAGTATTTGCAAGTTGCTCTTTGAATTTAATATTTGATGCTTACTTTCGAGTTAAACCATGGTGCATGATACTGTCCTATAACTACTTGGCAGCACTTTCACATTGTTTATTTTACCATTATACTTTTTTGAAAAAATATGCCCTTTTATATTCCGAAAAACCACACAGTAAAATGGTTATTTCCAGAGTGCAGCCAGGACAGGCAGTCCCCCTCCACCTTTTTAAGTTTCTACTCTTTTCACTTGCTTATATAAAAGTCTTGCAAACCTTGTTATGTTTATCGTCCTTTGGGAACCTGATCTGAGAGAATCTGAATTTGGACATCTCTTGGATTGCATGACAGCTACTGTTTCCCAAAGGAATTCACAAACACAACTCTAGCACACCAAGTTATTTTTTTTACTGCAAAATGAAGAACATGCTGCTTTTGGTTGGAGGCATCTTTATCTTTACAGCAATTTTTTAGAAGGTCATGCAAGAGTTGGTGGGAAAACCGAGATCAGTCCAAGTAAATGCATTAAGTATAATGATAAAATATCAAGATGGTAGTTTGCTAATGAATTTTCATTCATTCAGACATTATCACTTAGTTCATTTTAAAGTGTCCTGTTTGTTTGTTAGTCAGGTACACCAGAACTAGATGGTGTGTAAAATTATGACAGTTGTTACAAGTTCTAATGATTAACTAAAATAAACATTCTTATTAATATCTTCAAATAGTAGGGCTAAAGGCAGCTATTCCAAGGGAAATAAATTTGGAAGTTAATCTAACTAAGCTAGAGAAACTAAGAGCAGGAAAAAGGCTCAAGATTATTTAAGTCTCTTGTAATTTTAGGACCATGCCTTTTATATCAGTTATGATCTATAATAAAGGATATTGATAAATATACTTTTTAAGAGAGATTACTAAATTGACAAAACAATTCCTTTTCAACTTGACATTACCACAAGAATTTGATTTACAGAACATTAGCAATGACGTCTCCTCTAAAAACTTCTGCTACAGTTAGTATGGTAGCTGTTAACACTTCCTTACTCTGCTATCGTCCCATACTGTGTATCCTGCTGTATAAGCCTTCAGAAGGGAAGGAAAATTTGAGTGTATTGCTAAACATTTGGATAAATGTTTCTGACAAATTTGTATTCATAGTTTTATTTTATAAGACTCTCAGGTTCCATGGACTCCCCTCTCTCACAGCCTTAAACAAGAGCATTGTTACATATCCTCTACTTCTCCATTTCTTGCACTAAACAGTGAATTAGACTAGATATCTCAGATCCATTCACTTCTCTCTTGCTTGGTTTTTTATTTTGCATTTAATATTCAGCTAACCCCAGTCATATGGTTTGTTTTGTTCCTTTTAGCTTGGTACAAAAAAGATCCACATGTAATTTAAAAAGTTCCTCTGAGTGCTTTCCAAGCAAATAATTTCTTCCAATGGCAGAGTTCAATGCAGAGTTGAAAATGAGCTGTCTTTTTTGCACAGAAGTTCATTTGTGGTTACCTCACCTTTTGTTCTTGCAGATACTGGAGGTCCATCAGATAATCTTGGATTCTCTTCTAGAGTGGGAGTGGCAGTGGCCAACCACTTCCATATTGTTGCCAAGAAACGTACATGGGCATGCCCATAAAGTCACCAGAATTGAGCTCAACTGTAACAAGACATGAGTGCATATTAAGTGAAAGGCTGCATGATTTTACCAGTTTTATATATCAAATTTCCATTTCTCCACAACAATTGCCTTCAATAACCTAAACAGATTATTTTTTATACCTGAATAATGATTTAAATATCTTCCCAGTGTATCTATGAAATCTTAACCTATTGCATCATATAAGCATTTCTAGGGTATCTCCTTGCAACATTTTGATAGCCAGGCAAGACAGCTGATTTGAAAAGGATTTCTATTTGTGGCTCACATGAATAGAGGACAGAATTACCCTTTGAGAATCACCCTCTGTTAGATGCAGAATGTCTTTGTAAGTATAATTTTATAGTTATTTGAAATAAATCTAATATCTAAAATCTAAAATCTAATATTTTTTACATGCACACAGGTTAAGTTTTTTTCCTCCCAAATATAAACTCACAAAATAAAGTGTCAGCAGCACAGCATCCATGCTTAAGATCTCAGGAGAATTCTGATATTAAATAAGAGATGTTATTTTTTAAAGGCTGATATCTCAAGTGACTGCCAAACTATAGAAGATATCTAACCAGACTGCAACATACCTGAACTTGAATGAATTCATTTATTTAATTTACCTGTTTCTTTACTGAAACCAAGTACCAGAGGGATCTTGAGAGACCTGAACACTGGGCTCTATCAAACAAAATGAAATTCAATGAAAGAAAAGTAAAGTCTGACACTTAGGCAAAGTACACATATAGATTGGGTGAAACCAGGTTTAATAGCAGCCACTGTAAGAGGGATCTTGGAGTCTTAGTGGACAATCAATTAAATGTTAGCCAACAGTGTGCGGTGGCAGCCAAAAAAGCCAATGCAATCCTAAATTGCATTAACAGAGGGATTCAATCAAGATCACATGAGGTGCTAAAACCACTCTATGAGACTCTAGAAAAAGTGCAGAGAAGAGCAACAAAGATGATTAGGGGACTGGAAGCTAAAACATATGAAGAACGGTTACAGGAACTGAGCATGGCTAGTCTAGTGAAGAGAAGGACCGGCAGGGAGACATGATAGCAATGTTCCAATATTTGAGGGGCTGTCATAGAGAGGAGGGGGTCAACCTATTTTCATAAGTAACTGAAGGCCAAACAAGGAATAATAGATGGAAAGTGATCAAGGAGAGATTCAACCTGGAAGGCAGAAATTTCCTGACAATGAGAACAATCAATCAATGGAACAGACTGCCTTCAGATGCTGTTGGTGCTTCATCACTGGAGGCTTTCAAGAAGAGACTGGACTGCCACTGTCAGAAATGGTGTAGGGACTCCTGCTTGGGCAGGGGGTTGGACTAGATGACCTACAAGGTCCCTTCCAACTCTGTTATTCTAAATTCTAAACCTGGATAAAATTACCAAGTCCTGACCTAATGTCAAGTAAGAAACAGGACATGGCACATAACCTAGTAGCAATAAATACTAATTGTAACTATTTGAAAAAAGAAGAGGAAAACATGAAAACTTTGTGATAGTTTGTTATGTGTCAAAAATAGCTTACAATGTAAATGATGACAAGAAAATGTCTTTGGAAATACAGTGTCTTTACACACTGGAGGTTTGCCTTCTGGATTTTTTAAAAAAAGAAATCTGCTTGCAAATCTCAAATAAAGACAGGCTAAATATTTAGCAATATGGATTGGGTAGATTTAATCTGACATGTGGTAAGAACTACAACTGTTTTTTTAAAAAAAAAATTCTTGGAGGTGAACAGAGTTTTAATAAAGAAGTAGAGGACACATCATTTTCTACTTTTCTTATTCCTTTGAGTCAGTGACTTCTTTGTGCACATGTAATGCTGTGTTCAGATATCAACTAAACCTATGTGAAGAAATAATGTTAATGCATTTAATGCTTCAAAGGCTACAAGAACTCAAAATTTATGTCACCCAATCAATCTCTCCCTTGCCCTATGGCTGTCACTGATTTATTAACAGAATAATAACAGTAATAATGAGGCTGCCTTTGTTCCCCTCCTTTGATAAATGTACACGCCACACTGATTACGTTAATATTCCTTTGTAATCATTCCGCTTGTAATAAAACTGTGGAAGATAAACTGTGTTCCATTTCATTCTTTTTCTTCTTTAGAATATAATATATTAAATACAATATATTCTTTCTTAGAATATATTAAAATACACCCTAATTTCAGCCAATTTAAGTCATTTCAAGGCATTAGAATTTAAAACTGACTTTTGTGTAATAGTAATTGACATTTCAGAGTTCAAAGCTGGCACAAAAGAGAAGACACGAAAAAAAGCTTGCCTTTCAGAACCTATGCATTCTGTGCTGAATTCTTTAATAAAAAAAATAAGTTGGTTGCTGTACAATTCCCAGTGGAAAATATGCCTATTAAAAAGTTATGTAGTTTATTGGAGAACATGCTTCTCCAGTCAGGGTCAGGAAAAGCCCCAATGAATGGTAGCCTGCACAGCAAGTGAATTGCTTCTGAAAACTCAGAACACAATGATGAATTTTTTTTGAAGGTCAGAATTTCTATTACAAGCATTTATTTTTTCTATAAGAGCTGTTTGAAATATTTCATTTTAAAAACACCAGTTTCCCAATCACCTTGATCTTTACCTGCATGGATTGTAATAAAAAGAAAACTGAATTTATAAAGTAAGAATGATATCCACCTAATTTCATAACAACAATATCAACACAAATTACCTTAACAGCAACAATATTTGTGAAGTGGTGATGTACTGGAAGAAGAAAGAAGAGGATGACTGCAGCAATGTGGATGGGTTACAGTGGCGATGAGTGCACTGATGGGAGACTTGAAAGACCAGGTTAGAGATAGATCATCATAGATTTAAAAAATAATTTTTAAATCAGTTAAAAATAATGAATTCTTTTATGATAAAACTCAGTCCTAAATATTTAAAGGCATCATTATATTTTAACTTGAATTAAGAGGACAACTTTTTGTAGACTACAGCAGGCTTTTCCTTAATGCAAGGCTGTCACTGGAAGGGGTGTGGCTGAACATTTCTTTGTTGTTTTCTTTGGGGAACCTAGTAACTTTTGTTAGCTTTCAATAAGTAATGCTTATGAAATTCGTCATTTTAAAGCAATGAAGAATTTGTATAATTTATTTATACCAGCTGCGTTTTTGACCCTAACATGTAGCAGAAATAATATTGACAACCATATTAAGCCTTGAGGTACAGTAATATAATTGGATTCCAAACTTAACATAAGATTGAAGTTTAAAGAGTTCTTGGACTCTGTTTCATAACTATCTTGAAAAAAAGGTACTCTCTGGATAAGGTAAGTAAAGCAATTGTATCCCATAATCTAAAAACCTAAATATTTGAGGCTTCAAATTCTGAAGAACAGAATATAAGTGTGACTTATTTTTTAAGCTTTTTTGGTGTTCTATACATTAGATTGGAAGCTGAAAAAATAAATGCTTGAAAAGGGGAAATAACCATTTCCATACTGTTGTCCCAAAAAACTGTATTGTTGTGTCCATGTAGTCAACTCAAAGATATATTTGCATGTTTTGATGTTGTACACATGGAGGGAGAGAGAGAGAGAGGGGGGGGGAGGGAGGGAGGGAGAGGGAGAGGGGGAGAAAGAGAGAGAGAGAGAGAGAGAGAGAGAGAGAGAGAGAGAGAGAGAGAGAGAATAACCTAAACAACAAGAAATGGAGTGGGGAACCTGTTTTTGAAGGAGACCATGGTAAACTTTCGTTTACAAGTGATTAATTGAATAGATTTTTCTTTTAATAATACTAAACTTTGAATCTATTTCCAATATTTTCCTTTATAATGTTTCAGTCAGACTAAAACAACAGAAAAGCCAGGAAAAAAATCCACATTGCAACAATTCATATGGCTGCACATACTTTCATTTGCTTTTGAACCAGAAAAGAAGGAGCGGCAGCTGTAGCATAATCCAGTCTCTTACGACAGAAATTGATTTCCTCACCTAATGTGCTTATTAAAGTAGAAGTGGCCTACAGTCTACCTTTTCAGCTTCATGGAATGCCATTAGGTTATATAACAGAGTTGGCTAAACAAGAAAACAAAATGGTATCAGCAGGAATCAAATATTTTTTCCAGTTCAGTTCAGATTCAGCTACAACAAAAATACTTCTTTGATTCTGGTTCAGGACAATGAACATTCAGTAACTGGGATGGCACACATAACCATCTAATTCACTAGTCACATATTTTTTGATTAATTTATAAATATTTTAAACTGAAGAAATATAATCTGTATTTCAAACATATACACTACATATGCATTTATATCATACTAAATAATTTTAAATAGGAGACATTTGAAAGGTACAAAATATGAATGGCTATTCTGAAGATTTTATGCACAATAAGACTGCAATGCTTGTATGAGCAGCATCTTTAAAAAATGACATAAAATACTTATGAATAAAGAAGAGACAAGAAATCTTGTTCATTATACTTTCTCTATTGAGCATAAATACCTTGGTGTTTGATAAATATATATTTTTAGATGCTGGATAAGTGTTGTTGCAAATATTCCTCACACAATCAATTATTGCAAATTATTTAGACTCTCAACTAACATCATTGCATCATCTGTATATAAAAGTGCGCACATATTCATGTTCCTGAAGACCACACTTTTAACATTACCCAAAGCATTCTTTTCATAGTTTTCCATTAAAATTTTAAAGAACCGTGGTGGAGTTACAATTAAGAGAAGAACACACCACATACCAGGAGGTTGAATGCTTTTTCTTTGGTATTTACAAGAGGTAGGTTTATATTGAACATATACTACACTCTTGGTGTGTTAAGCCTATTATACACAACTTATCTATTTACTTATGCTTAAGATATATTTATAAGGGACAAGTGACAATACTTAGTGAGATTAAATATGTCCCTTTCATGCTGTGTTTATAATCTTTTCTAGTGATAAAGGCAGTAGTAACAATTCTTGCTTTAGCCCTCTCCTTTAAGGACTGGGAATTATGTCCCTTTTACCAGAGCTTAATGTTCTTTTAACTTACCCAAACCCCTATATTTCCTTCCACCCTCTATAATTCAGTAGGTACCGCTTTAGGTTGAAGTAATCTGGTAATTGTTTACTTTAACTGAATTATGTCTTTCATTCCATTTCTGATTGTAGGAAGGAGAGAAAACATTTATTAGCTATATCAATTGTAGTTGATCACTGTCTTTGGAAGGCTTGTGGAACTGTTAGGTTCTGCTATTCCTAACTCAACTGGATTAGCTTCAAAATCTCATTGCTTATTCTAGTAGGCTATTGTTGTTCAGTTTTATCATCTCCAGATAAGGCTGGGTTCTCTTTTAGTTATCTGACTCAGTTCTTTTTCTTTTTTCCACTGAATTCCACTGTCCCTTTGGTATTTCTATTGTTATCTCTTGGTAGTACAAGTGTGATCCTTACCTCTCTTAAAATTTCAGGGAACACAAAAACAGGAATGAAAACTCACATCAGCAACCTTGCATCTTTACTTCTGCAACAACTAAGGGACACCACAATTCCTTGTCTTTCTCCCTGCCCTGTACAGCCAAACCATAAGAAGACAATATAGGGCACCTAATGACTTCATTTTCATGACTTAATTTAACAATGAAAATTAACAATTTCATTATTTAAAGAATCATTATTATTTCCATATAAATTGCTAAAAGAATTTTCTTATTTCACTTTCCAACACATTTATTGTCAATTCTATTCATTCTTTTTTGAGCTTATTGCCCACTTTCCAAGATTTTTTTAACTTCAACATTCCATTGCATTTCGCTTCTGCTTTTAATCTTTTTCTTGCTCTCTTGAATTGCTTTATATGTTTTGTTATTCTGAATCTGGAAGGTTACACATAAATATTATTTAGATTTGTAGACAGATGTTATGTTTAACTTTGTATCATGTAGAGACTATGTTAGCTTTTATTCATTTATTATTATTTATTAAAACATAAACATTGGATCAGGGATGTCTATACATTTCCATGCACTAGTTGGCAGGAAGTTCTTTTAAGATAACCACAATTTGGCAGGAAGTTCTTTTAAGATAACCATAATGCTCCTTAAAATTCTGATTACTGTGTTGCTCTAGCTAAAAATAACTTCAAATGACCTGTTGAACAGTTTAGTAGATATTAGAGTAGGTATCCATGTTGGATAGCATTGTTAATGTAAGTGTGATCTGTGTAAGATAGTTGTTGGAAGGAGATCTCTCCCTCTCCCTTCCCTCTCCCTCTCTCTCTCTCTCTCTCTCTCTCTCTCTCACACACACACACACACGCACACACACACACACACACACAGAGAGAGAGAGAGAGAGAGAGAGAGAGCACTACTCTCACCACCCATTTCACACAAGTGAATCTGAGTGTCTTACATAATTAAAACACACAAACCCACCATATAATATTCCCCTCATCGCCCTTGCTGATCCGATTTCTGATCCCCCATATCTGGAGAAATCTTTGGCAAGCCTGAAATACTCTGAAACAAAGTATTCTAAATTGACAAAACAAACATTACACTGCTTGGCCACAATTACCTAAGGTGTATTTCTAGAAAAAAAGAGGATTGATACAAAATATATTTGAAGAAAAGCATACCTTGCTAACCATTATGTATAGGTTTGACTATAGCTAGATTTGATATTATATGACAGTGAGCATCAAGGGAATATTGTGCACATAAAAATAAAAATGACCATATAAATGTTAATATATTATAAAAATCCCATAATCAATAAAGAAAATGAAGGTAAATGAAGACAATAATGTCTCCAAAACAACCATTACACACTTGAAGTAAAAATATAAGCATTCTGAAATGGCCTTCACAGTTTCTGAATGTGAATATATATTGTATAAATGTGTGAGAAGTTAGCCCCCTCCCCAGAGAAGGAAATATTAAAAGGGCAGAATATTATATTTCCTCAAAGGATCTTAAAGAGGCAGAACAGCATGCCCAGCTTTTCTTAATAGTCCCAAATCTCCCTCCCCCCAGCAGAAACCAGCTCTGTAGAAATGCAGATGTAATAATCCATTCAGGAAGATTGGAGCTCTCTAGCTAGAAGCTTAGGAAGACAAAGACACCTAAAATCTACATAACCTACCCAAACTCTAGACAGGACATAATAGGATTAACACAGAGATGCCAAAGGGGCACACTCAGACAAAGGTCAAAATACATGACAAAGGAAATACAAAGCCTCAAACAGGAACAGGAAACAACTCCAAACAAAAGCCCAGGAGGGTATAAAAACCCATCCCTACTACATGTGCTCTCTCTTTTCTTCCAGAACCATCTTTCTGTCTGGTTCTCCTCTTCAATAAACTACAACCTTCTTTCTAAAGCAGTCGCCATGTTGCTTATTCCCGGCTTGGACTGGACAGCAGCCTCAAAGTCAAGCAGTCTCAGATCCTAATAATAATCAAAATCTTACTTATCTTCTAAGGAAACTAATTTGGTGTAGTGCTTAAGGCATCAGATTAGAAATCAGGAAACCAGGAGTTCTTAGGCATAAATCCAGGTGGGTGATTTTGACCTAATCACTTGCTTTTAGCCTGGGTAGGAAGCAATGCCAAACAACTTCCCTAAAATCTGGCCACAAAACCTGAAGGGTCTAGTTCAGGCAGTCATCAGGAATAAAAAAATAACTCAAAGGCACATTTCCCTCCGCCCCAAACTTCTGAATTCAGCTAAAGGCAGGTATTCCCCCCTGCTAAAACCTTTGGCTTTTTACATCAACAACAAGATTTGTTACAACTAAGAAAAGTCTAGTTCTGGAGGGGTGAAAAGCACCTTTATTATTATTTACTCTTATATCTGTTAACTGACTCATTGGTTGAATTTATTATTCTGCTACTTGATTTTCTTTCTCAGCCATTCAGCAATCATTAATAAACAACAGGTATCAACATTTAAATTAATGAAATGTATTTAAACTAATAAAAAGAAGAAACAATTTCCAAGATTCAGGCTCTGGCTAGATCACAGTTTAGCTTTTTAATAATTACTGTGTTGATTCCAGGCAAAGAAGGCAACGAAGCTTTGCAAATTAATCAGGCCAATTTTCCTCTATGTTGGTAACTCAGGACCCCTACTGGGAACCAGCCACTGCAAACAATTGAATCTCTTCCTGCCCTATTTCCCATTCCCCAGTCATTTTGTACTGGGGTAATTAGGGCATTTTTTTAAAAAAAGGCTACAGGTGTACCACAGAGCTGAAGCTAAAGGCTTTGATAAAAAAATGAAGTTAAAATGTACACAGTGTGGTAATGGAAAAGATCTTTGATCTCTAGTTATTTGACTTATGTTTTGCTTTTTTTCCCTGGCACTCAAGGTAGCATATGAATTCTTTTATCCATAAATAGGTGGAAGTAACAGAATATAACTTGCTCTCTTATGGTAGAAGACTTTATTTTGGAAGAGGAAGAATCTCTTGAAACATACTTTGTAGAATATAACCAAGCAGAATGACAGATCATGATTCAGGTCCACTGTTTTTGTGAATCATTACATAATGGTTGAAAAACCGTTGCTTCTCAAAAGTGCTTCCACACATTTAGATGTATCGCAGATATATGCACTGCATTGTAAATAATAATCCCAATATAACTGTAAACTTCATTTTGCAGAGGATTACTAGGAATTATAAACATCGCTGAACATCATATATTTATATTCTGATATTAAAAGGTTAGTGAGACAATTTTTCAAAGATCTATCAACATGAGACTGTGGGACAATCTTCACTCACTAAACTATTTTATCAGTTATCAAGTACTTTCTAACTTATGTTCCCTCCAGGCATTACAATACAACAGGAACTTTTTCAGATGCCAAGCTTTCCACATTTGATTACTGCTTAGAGATGGCTTTTTGGAGATTATCGGTACTCTACTATTCAAATATTCTCCTCTCCTACAGTATATCTAATTCACTGACATGCTAACTTCAGAGAAAATTAGTCTGTCTATCCAGAGCCCCCAGATATTGCTCACTGATGTCAATTTAAATTGGAGAGAGAAAGAGAGAGAGAGAGAGAGAGAGAGAGAGAGAGAGAGAGAGAGATGTAATATTAGTATTCTGAAATTTGCTGTAGGCTACTTGAGCCTGAATCTATATTCAGGCACTTTAAACATAGTGAACTTGATCAATATTTACTCAAAACAATCCCCATAGAGTGCAGCATCTGTGTATATACACAGAATGAAATGATGCCACCAATAACCTTTAGATAAGGAGATTTATTATATTTAACCAATGTCATCACACAATATCGAGTGACAGAGAACAATAATGGGAACTCTGAGAAGATTTCTTAATAGCTTCAAGAGATCTTGAGAAATCATATTTTGCTGCCTGAATTCCTCAATAGGAGCACTCATTTGGGAAATAGGAAGACAGGGTAAAGATGTTATTTATTAGGTTTACATTCTTCCATTCCTCCAGGAGTTTCAGCAGTGTACATAGTACACCTTTGTCCAATCCCTCCACCCCCACCCCAAACTTATAATATAAATTGAACTGGGAGTTAATGTTTGGCTAAGCTAACCAGTAAATATTGAAGACTACAGTCTCCCCCAGTCCTATTCAAGTCCCTTAACCATTATATTACATTGGCTGTTGCATTTTGTTTTTGCAGATCCTATTAGTGATTCTGATATAAAGAGAACCAGGAAGCTAATCTAAGGTACCAACAAAGAAAATAACTTTAGAGTGTAGTTTTGCCTTGCTGACCAGTGAGCATTACCTGAATATAGACAGGTTTCTTCACATAATTGAAATCATAAGAGATTGGGGCCTGAGTAAATAAGACATCAAAAATGGTGAGGCAAGGTCAAAACGTTTTTGGGTCGCCATATGCATATCTTTCAGAAGACATACTCCTGTTTAAAGAACATTCTGAACAGTTTCTGTGCTCCAATGGAAGAGCTAACTGTTCTCAATCTGTTTTAATGTGGAAGAACCATAAGAAAGTAAAACAGGAATTTGATATTGAGCAGAGAGCAGACTCTTCAGGCACACAGTCCATCTGGTCATATATAATGAGATATCTTGTATTTCTATTTAAATTGTAGTTAATACTTCTAATCCAAGTATCTTTTCATAGAAATTAAGATATGTAAATCTGATATATGTTTTTGCCTTCTTTTTTAGGGATGCATTTCTTTTTTCCTGGAAATGTATAGCATGGCATCCAAATGAGTGCAGCCTTGCTCTCCCTTTCATGTATTCCTGAATGAAGAAAGGCAAGTAGTTTTCCTTCTTAGCTGTTTCTAAAGCTTAAAAATCCCTGATTTTCAGCATCTAAGATTATTAATATTATTATTACAATTTTTCTCATCTGTTCGTCAAACTGAAGTTCCCAAGTTATAAGCTAGAAGCATAGTTATGGCCATAGTGGTGAAAATATTTTCTACAAATAGAACTCATAGCTTGGATGTCTGTAAAACTCTGTGAATAAGGCAGGGGGTTGTACAAATGATTCCTCTTGTGGAATCTAGTTTTTAAAAATAGTTATAGTAAATACTTTTAAATAAAGAATATAATTACAGGCAATTAGCCTTTTCATTGCTTAATAAAATGCCTTATTACATATAAAATTGTACGAACTGTTAAATATCAAGAGGTCATTTCCTGAGGAGAAAAATAAATTCAGAGTTGACATTTGAATGAGGATTTATTGAGTTCTCTCACTTAATAGCATGTTATAATTAGCAAAAATATACTAATAATAATCAAAAATAAACAAGGTTTGAATCATAACCTAGATAGCTTGGCTTTCAACTTGCTGATTAAGTAAATTTAGATTAGCATTCAAGATGTTGAATTCATATAAAACTATTAATTAAACAATATTCTTAATGCAGTCTTATTCATAATTTAATGAAAGTGTAACTAAAGTGATAAAGTAAACAATTCCTAATTAATCAAATGCTCAGTTTTTTCTTTTTCTTGCTCTATTTGATTAAGAAAATAAAAAATAAAACTGCAACAAAATCATGTTTTTGCTATCTTCAAAGACACTTTCATTTTAAAAAAATTCTTCTGCTTTTTTAAAAAATCACTGCTTCCATTTATCTGTTTAAAACTTTCTTGGATCCCACTTTCTTAGCTTTCTTGCTAAGCTTTTTGATTTTTATCCACCACAAGAAACTTAATTCCTGTGGTCTTCTCACAAAGAACAGCTTTTTGGAGCACAAAATGTGTGATTCCAAAGATCTCTCCTTATCTCTAGAAAGATTTTTTTGTCAGCCAGAAACAGGCTCCTGGCTAGGATTCCACTGCAGTGCTGTTCCTCTTGTGGCACAAGAACATTTGATCTGCTAATAATCCTCAACAGAGAGCCAAGATGGAAATAATTTTCAAATTAATAAGGAAAAAAATAATAAATTTACCAAAGTGTATTTTATTTATTTATTTATTTTATTATTTGAATTTATATCCCGCCCTTCTCCTTGCGGACTCAGGGCGGCTGACAATCAATTAAAAACACCACTAACAATCACAAGTTAAAATTAATTAAAATGAAATATTTAAATTGTCTGATTAAAAAGTAATTAAAAACCCCTCTAAAAACCCCTCTTAAAAATTATCCTAGGCCAGTCCCGCTTGTTGGAACAGCCATGTCTTGAGGGCACGGCGGAAGGAAGGGAGATCAGGGATCACCCTGATCTCTGGGGGCAGCTCATTCCAGAGGGTGGGAGCTCCCACAGAGAAGGCCCTCCCCCTTGGGGTCGCCAGCTGGCACTGTCTGGCCGACGGCACCCTGAGGAGACCCACCCTGTGGGAGCGTACTGGCCGATGGGAGGTAATCTGTGGCAGAAGGCGGTCTCGAA
>NW_015387694.1:474424-483660 GCF_001527695.2 Protobothrops mucrosquamatus
GCCGAGGCGCCGGTAGCCACAGCCACTCGGTCTTGGAAGGGTTGAGCCTGAGTCTGTTCCTCCCCATCCAGACCCTCACGGCCTCCAGACACCGGGTCATCACGTCAAGGGCATCGTTGGGGTGGCCCGGGGTGGATATGTACAGCTGGGTATCATCAGCGTACTGATGGAAATCCACCCCAAAGCCACGAATGATCTCTCCCAGCGGCTTCACATAAATATTGAACAGGAGTGGAGAGAGGACCGACCCTTGTGGCACCCCACAAGTTAGGGGCCTTGGGGTCAACCTCTGTCCCCCTGCCAATATGGACTGCGTACGATCGGTGAGGAAGGAGGAGAACCACCGCATAACCGTGCCTCCCACTCCCAACCCACCTAAACGCCGCAGCATGATACTGTGGTCCACAGTATCAAAAGCCGCTGAGAGGTCCAAAAGAACTAGGACAGAGGAATAACCTCTGTCCCGGGCCCTCCAGAAATCATTAACCAACGTGACCAATGCCGTTTCCGTGCTGTACCCCGGCCTGAAGCCCGACTGGAGGGGGTCCAGATAATCTGTTTCCTCCAGGTGCCGAGGGAATTGCCGTGCAACCACACTCTCAACAACCTTCACCACAAAGCGAAGGTTGGAGACCGGGCGATAGTTAGCCAATACATCTGGATCCAGGGAAGGCTTCTTCAGGTATCAGCTGTTCAAAAATAAATAACAATAATCTGAAGATGTACATAACGAATTGAAGCAAATTCTAATCAAGAACTATGTCTTTTCTAGAACTGGCAATTAAGAAATTCATTACCAAATAGTATTTCTTTGTTTTGCTTTGTATTTTGTTCTTTAAAGGCCATTTCTCTTGGTCTCATCTCTGTGGCAAAAAAGAGTCAAGTAATCTTGCACCATATCCGATGTTTTCAACATTCACAGAAAGTTTGCATTTATCACTTTCATAAAACTGCATGGTGCTGAAAATGTTAAGATGCTTATGAGAGTTATGATAAAAGTATCTCTTTGAGCATAAGATTAAAAATACTAAGAAATAAACATATAGATTAATTTATATAGCTTAGCATTATTTATGTAACATATTGTAGTTTGTCAGGCAAGAGGGAGTTGGTTCTTTAATTGAGTGCCAGTGTGCTGCTATGCATTTGTTGCCATGGTAATACAGGATTTTTCTGCATGACAATGAATTATAAAAAACAAATTTAAGAATCCTAAGACATGAGAGATACAGTAGATAGATAACACATTGAGAAACTAGCATGAGAAGTCAGTCCTAAGTTTATTCAGTCATTTGCCTGCCACCTCTGGAGAAAATAAATGATTCTCTGTAAATTCAGAATGACAATTAGAGTTTAATTTGTTGCTCCCAAAAGGAATGCAGCAATTTAAATTTTACATTGTAGACTATCCAGTCTATGAGTTGCCTGCATTTATTTAAACCTTGCAAAGTCTTCTGCTCTGTTTTTGCCTTGGAGTGGATTGGCTAAGACTTTAGAAGTTTGGTTAGTTAGTATATTGAATCACCAGAGAGTAGGTCCAGCGTATTTGAAAGGAAGATCTTATAAGTGGGCATTTTTGCCTAACCTTTCACCTAAAGAATTCCATATAAACAATTTCAAACAACTCCAGTAAAGCCACAAAATAAGAACTACAGAGCTTTAAAAGATCTAGGCAGGGGTGTCAAACTGCCAGCCCACAGGCTGAAACCGCCCCCCACCCCATTGCCGGCAATGGCAAAAAAGTCATGATACGTCGCAACACATCACGTGACGTTGCGAGTTTGACACCCCTGATCTAGGTCATTCTACTGCCTGCTATGGTTAGATGGATTCCTTTCCCCAGGGCCTACTTTTTTTTTTCAAATGGACTTTTGTATTGGCCTTTGTATTATGTGATTTTTTCTCCAATTCCTTCTTATCTATTCTGCTTTCTCCAGGTTCTGCATAGTCCTGTACCCAGTCTTTTTTTGTCTCTCATACCAACAATTGTTAAGTCTGAGTGTTGTGTGGCAGGTGCTTGTCTGTTTGAATTCTAAAATCCAAGAACACTTTAGCTTCTTCATATTTTTATTACTTTATTTCATGGTTCCAACAGTTCTTGCTTGCAGGCAATGGGATTTCTTGCAGATTTTCCAATGCCACTTTGTTGTGTCATTGTTTGTAATCCATCTGTGCAATTTTCTTGCAGCAGCTCATTAGGTGTCCACTGTATTTTCAGCTTCAGCAGAAAGTGGCATTTAATTTTTGTTGCTATAATCTTGATTCGGGCTGTGTATGAATTTGTTTTTAAGTCTTGTTCTTGGGTAGTCAGAATTAGCCCTCTTGTCTCTTTCTTCAATTTTGCTGTTCTTAGCAGTGGTCCTGTCTTGTTGTTATCTGCTTTGCCTACTATTTTTTTATGTACTGGCCATGTAATAATTTACCTTGCCATGTCTCTTTTTATCTGGTCTTTCTTGTAGGCCAGTTTAGGTTCTCCAGTACTCAGTAAACCTTCCTGGTATNAACTTCAACATTCCATTGCATTTCGCTTCTGCTTTTAATCTTTTTCTTGCTCTCTTGAATTGCTTTATATGTTTTGTTATTCTGAATCTGGAAGGTTACACATAAATATTATTTAGATTTGTAGACAGATGTTATGTTTAACTTTGTATCATGTAGAGACTATGTTAGCTTTTATTCATTTATTATTATTTATTAAAACGTAAACATTGGATCAGGGATGTCTATACATTTCCATGCACTAGTTGGCAGGAAGTTCTTTTAAGATAACCACAATTTGGCCTGAAAGTGTAATGCTCCTTAAAATTCTGATTACTGCGTTGCTCTAGCTAAAAATAACTTCAAATGACCTGTTGAACAGTTTAGTAGATATTAGAGTAGGTATCCATGTTGGATAGCATTGTTAATGTAAGTGTGATCTGTGTAAGATAGTTGTTGGAAGGAGATCTCTCCCTCTCCCTTCCCTCTCCCTCTCCCTCTCCCTCTCCCTCTCTCTCTCTCTCTCTCTCTCACACACACACACACACACACACACACACAGAGAGAGAGAGAGCACTACTCTCACCACCCATTTCACACAAGTGAATCTGAGTGTCTTACATAATTAAAACACACAAACCCACCATATAATATTCCCCTCATCGCCCTTGCTGATCCGATTTCTGATCCCCCATATCTGGAGAAATCTTTGGCAAGCATGAAATACTCTGAAACAAAGTATTCTAAATTGACAAAACAAACATTACACTGCTTGGCCACAATTACCTAAGGTGTATTTCTAGAAAAAAAGAGGATTGATACAAAATATATTTGAAGAAAAGCATACCTTGCTAACCATTATGTATAGGTTTGACTATAGCTAGATTTGATATTATATGACAGTGAGCATCAAGGGAATATTGTGCACATAAAAATAAAAATGACCATATAAATGTTAATATATTATAAAAATCCCATAATCAATAAAGAAAATGAAGGTAAATGAAGACAATAACTGGAAATATGTCTCCAAAACAACCATTACACACTTGAAGTAAAAATATAAGCATTCTGAAATGGCCTTCACAGTTTCTGAATGTGAATATATATTGTATAAATGTGTGAGAAGATAGCCCCCTCCCCAGAGAAGGAAATATTAAAAGGGCAGAATATTATATTTCCTCAAAGGATCTTAAAGAGGCAGAACAGCATGCCCAGCTTTTCTTAATAGTCCCAAGTCTCCCTCCCCCCAGCAGAAACCAGCTCTGTAGAAATGCAGATGTAATAATCCATTCAGGAAGATTGGAGCTCTCTAGCTAGAAGCTTAGGAAGACAAAGACACCTAAAATCTACATAACCTACCCAAACTCTAGACAGGACATAATAGGATTAACACAGAGATGCCAAAGGGGCACACTCAGACAAAGGTCAAAATACATGACAAAGGAAATACAAAGCCTCAAACAGGAACAGGAAACAACTTCAAACAAAAGCCCAGGAGGGTATAAAAACCCACTGCCTACTACATGTGCTCTCTTTTCTTCCAGAACCATCTTTCTGTCTGGCTCTCCTCTTCAATAAACTACAACCTTCTTTCTAAAGCAGTCGCCATGTTGCTTATTCCCGGCTTGGACTGGACAGCAGCCTCAAAGTCAAGCAGTCCCAGATCCTAATAATAATCAAGATCTTACTTATCTTCTAAGGAAACTAATTTGGTGTAGTGCTTTAAGGCATCAGATTAGAAGTCAGGAAACCAGGAGTTCTTAGGCATAAATCCAGGTGGGTGATTTTGACCTAATCACTTGCTTTTAGCCTGGGTAGGAAGCAATGCCAAACAACTTCCCTAAAATCTGGCCACAAAACCTGAAGGGTCTAGTTCAGGCAGTCATCAGGAATAATAAAAATAACTCAAAGGCACGTGTGCACGTAACATTTCCCTCCGCCCCAAACTTCTGAATTCAGCTAAAGGCAGGTATTCGCCCCCTGCTAAAACCTTTGGCTTTTTACATCAACAGCAAGATTTGTTACAACTAAGAAAAGTCTAGTTCTGGAGGGGTGAAAAGCAGCTTTATTATTATTTACTCTTATGTCTGTTAACTGACTCATTGGTTGAATTTATTATTCTGCTACTTGATTTTCTTTCTCAGCCATTCAGCAATCATTAATAAACAACAGGTATCAACATTTAAATTAATGAAATGTATTTAAACTAATAAAAAGAAGAAACAATTTCCAAGATTCAGGCTCTGGCTAGATCACAGTTTAGCTTTTTAATAATTACTGTGTTGATTCCAGGCAAAGAAGGCAACGAAGCTTTGCAAATTAATCAGGCCAATTTTCCTCTATGTTGGTAACTCAGGACCCCTACTGGGAACCAGCCACTGCAAACAATTGAATCTCTTCCTGCCCTATTTCCCATTCCCCAGTCATTTTGTACTGGGGTAATTAGGGCATTTTTTTAAAAAAGGCTATAGGTGTACCACAGAGCTGAAGCTAAAGGCTTTGATAAAAAATGAAGTTAAAATGTACACAGTGTGGTAATGGAAAAGATCTTTGATCTCTAGTTATTTGACTTATGTCTTGCTTTTTTTCCCTGGCACTCAAGGTAGCATATGAATTCTTTTATCCATCAATAGGTGGAAGTAACAGAATATAACTTGCTCTCTTATGGTAGAAGACTTTATTTTGGAATAGGGAGAATCTCTTGAAACATACTTTGTAGAATATAACCAAGCAGAATGACAGATCATGATTCAGGTCCACTGTTTTTGTGAATCATTACATAATGGTTGAAAAACCGTTGCTTCTCAAAAGTGCTTCCACACATTTAGATGTATCGCAGATATATGCACTGCACTGTAAATAATAATCCCAATATAACTGTAAACTTCATTTTGTAGAGGATTACTAGGAATTATAAACATCGCTGAACATCATATATTTATATTCTGATATTAAAAGGTTAGTGAGACAATTTTTCAAAGCTCTATCAACATGAGACTGTGGGACAATCTTCACTCACTAAACTATTTTATCAGTTATCAAGTACTTTCTAACTTATGTTCCCTCCAGGCATTACAATACAACAGGAACTTTTTCAGATGTCAAGCTTTCCACATTTGATTACTGCTTAGAGATGGCTTTTTGGAGATTATCGGTACTCTACTATTCAAATATTCTCCTCTCCTACAGTATATCTAATTCACTGACATGCTAACTTCAGAGAAAATTAGTCTGTCTATCCAGAGCCCCCAGATATTGCTCACTGATGTCAATTTAAACTGGAGAGAGAGAGAGAGAGAGAGAGAGAGAGAGAGAGAGAGAGAGAGAGAGAGAGAGAGAGAGAGAGAGAGAGAGATGTAATATTAGTATTCTGAAATTTGCTGTAGGCTACTTGAGCCTGAAACTATATTCAGGCACTTTAAACTTGATCAATATTTACTCAAAACAATCCCCATAGAGTGCAGCATCTGTGTATATACACAGAATGAAATGATGCCACCAATAACCTTTAGATAAGGAGATTTATTATATTTAACCAATGTCATCACACAATATCGAGTGACAGAGAACAATAATGGGAACTCTGAGAAGATTTTTTAATAGCTTCAAGAGATCTTGAGAAATCATATTTCGCTGCCTGAATTCCTCAATAGGAGCACTCATTTGGGAAACAGGAAGACAGGGTAAAGATGTTATTTATTAGGTTTACATTCTTCCATTCCTCCAGGAGTTTCAGCAGTGTACATAGTACACCTTTGTCCAATCCCCCCATCCCCCCCAAACTTATAATATAAATTGAACTGGGAGTTAATGTTTGGCTAAGCTAACCAGTAAATATTGAAGACTACAGTTCCCCCCAGTCCTATTCAAGTCCCTTAACCATTATATTACATTGGCTGTTGCATTTTGTTTTTGCAGATCCTATTAGTGATTCTGATATAAAGAGAACCAGGAAGCTAATCTAAGGTACCAACAAAGAAAATAACTTTAGAGTGTAGCTTGCCTTGCTGACCAGTGAGCATTACCTGAATATAGACAGGTTTCTTCACATAATTGAAATCATAAGAGATTGGGGCCTGAGTAAATAAGACATCAAAAATGGTGAGGCAAGGTCAAAACGTTTTTGGGTGGCCATATGCATATCTTTCAGAAGACATACTCCTGTTTAAAGAACACTCTGAACAGTTTCTGTGCTCCAATGGAAGAGCTAACTGTTCTCAATCTGTTTTAATGTGGAAGAACCATAAGAAAGTAAAACAGGAATTTGATGCTGAGCAGAGAGCAGATTCTTCAGGCACACAGTCCATCTGGTCATATATAATGAGATATCTTGTATTTCTATTTAAATTGTAGTTAATACTTCTAATCCAAGTATCTTTTCATAGAAATTAAGATATGTAAATCTGATATATGTTTTTGCCTTCTTTTTTAGGGATGCATTTCTTTTTTCCTGGAAATGTATAGCATGGCATCCAAATGAGTGCGGCCTTGCTCTCCCTTTCATGTATTCCTGAACGAAGAAAGGCAAGTAGTTTTCCTTCTTAGCTGTTTCTGAAGCTTAGAAATCCCTGATTTTCAGCATCTAAGATTATTAATATTATTATTACAATTTTTCTCATCTGTTCGTCAAACTGAAGTTTCCAAGTTATAAGCTAGAAGCATAGTTATGCCCATAGTGGTGAAAATATTTTCTTCAAATAGAACTCATAGCTTGGATGTCTGTAAAACTCTGTGAATAAGGCAGGGGCTTGCACAAATGATTCCTCTTGTGGAATCTAGTTTTTAAAAATAGTTATAGTAAATACTTTTAAATAAAGAATATAATTACAGGCAATTAGCCTTTTCATTGCTTAATAAAATGCCTTATTACATATAAAATTGTACGAACTGTTAAATATCAAGAGGTCATTTCCTGAGTATAAAAATAAATTCAGAGTTGTCATTTGAATGAGGATTTATTGAGTTCTCTCACTTACCGTAATAGCATGTTATAATTAGCAAAAATATACTAATAATAATCAAAAATAAACAAGATTTGAATCATAACCTAGATAGCTTGGCTTTCAACTTGCTGATTAAGTAAATTTAGATTAGCATTCAAGATGTTGAATTCATATAAAACTATTAATTAAACAATATTCTTAATGCAGTCTTATTCATAATTTAATGAACTTGTAACTAAAGTGGTAAAGTAAACAATTCCTAACTAATCAAATGCTCAGGTTTTTTTGTTGCTCTATTTGATTAAGAAAATAAAAAATAAAACTGCAACTAAATCATGTTTTTTCTATCTTCAAAGACACTTTCATTAAAAAAAAATTCTGCTTTTTTAAAAAATCACTGCTTCCATTTATCTGTTTAAAACTTTCTTGGATCCCACTCTTGCTAAGCCTTTTGATTTTTATCCACCACAAGAAACTTAATTCCTGTGGTCTTCTCACAAAGAACAGCTTTTCTGGAGCACAAAATGTGTGATTCCAAAGATCTCTCCTTATCTCTAGAAAGATTTTTTGTCAGCCAGAAACAGGCTCCTGGCTAGGATTCCACTGCAGTGCTGTTCCTCTTGTGGCACAAGAACATTTGATCTGCTAATAATCCTCAACAGAGAGCCAAGATGGAAATAATTTTCAAATTAATAAGGAAAAAAATAATAAATTTACCAAAATGTATCAGCTGTTCAAAAATAAATAACAATAATGTACATAACGAATTGAAGCAAATTCTAATCAAGAACTATATCTTTTCTAGAACTGGCAATTAAGAAATTCATTACCAAATAGTATTTCTTTGTTTTGCTTTGTATTTTGTTCTTTAAAGGCCATTTCTCTTGGTCTCATCTCTGTGGCAAAAAAGAGTTAAGTAATCTCTCTCTAGGCTAAATATCCTATGTTTTCAACATTCACAGAAAGTTTGCATTTATCACTTTCATAAAACTGCATGGTGCTGAAAATGTTAAGATGCTTATGAGAGTTATGATAAAAGTATCTCTTTGAGCATAAGATTAAAAATACTAAGAAATAAACATATAGATTAATTTATATAGCTTAGCATTATTTATGTAACATATTGTAGTTTGTCAGGCAAGAGGGAGTTGGTTCTTTAATTGAGTGCCAGTGTGCTGCTATGCATTTGTTGCCATGGTAATACAGGATTTTTCTGCATGACAATGAATTATAAAAAACAAATTTAAAAATCCTAAGACATGAGAGATACAGTAGATAGATAACACATTGAGAAACTAGCATGAGAAGTCAGTCCTAAGTTTATTCAGTCATTTGCCTGCCACCTCTGGAGAAAATAAATGATTCTCTGTAAATTCAGAATGACAATTAGAGTTTAATTTGTTGCTCCCAAAAGGAATGCAGCAATTTAAATTTTACATTGTAGACTATCCAGTCTATGAGTTGCCTGCATTTATTTAAACCTTGCAAAGTCTTCTGCTCTGTTTTTGCCTTGGAGTGGATTGGCTAAGACTTTAGAAGTTTGGTTAGTTAGTATATTGCCTCCCATCGACCGGTACGCTCCCACAGAGCGGGCCTCCTCAGGGTGCCGTCGTCCAAACAGTGTCGGCTGGCGACCCCCAGGGGGAGGGCCTTCTCTGTGGGAGCCCCCACCCTGTGGAATGAACTTCCCCCAGAGATCCGGATTATTCCGGATCTCCCCTCCTTCCGCCGTGCCCTCAAGACATGGCTTTTCCATCAAGCGGGATTGGCCTAGGGGGAGATTTTATAGGGATTTTAAAGGGATTTTATAAT